>NW_001914853.1:1847852-1870327 GCF_000226545.1 Podospora anserina S mat+
GGGTCAGTGGGGCCCGTGATTTCCCCACCGGCGTCCACAAGCCCGGGAGCGGGGGGCGCGGCCTTCCATGTTTGGTTCTCGCGAATGTGTTTTGTTTTCGGGAAGGAAGTCAGGCAGAGCGCCCTTGTCGAGCTTGGCCTGGCGGATCTTGCGGCGCTCAAGGAGAGCCTTGCGAGTAGAGTTGAATGACCGCTGGAGAAGGGCCAAGAAAGCAAGAGCTTCCGGTGTGAGGATCTTCTTTTGTGACTCCGAAACGGGGCCGAGGACGTTGACGCCCTGAAGGATGGACTCGGTGCTAGGCATTGTGATGTTGTGTGCGTGGGGTGATGTGGGTGGGTGTGGTGTTTGCAAAGCTCCGTTATCCTAAAAAAGGGAGGCGAAGCTGTTTATATATGTATATATATATATATATATATATATATGTATGTATTCTAGAACAGAACCAAAAACGTTAGGACCTCGTGACGAAAGAGCAAGCTGAGTCAATCAACAATCGCTAACGGTTGTGAAAATGCCGAGGTGAGCCGCGGGTCAAATACTTAGTCGTAAAACAGCTGCCAATTGGTAGTGGGGGGGGGGGGGGGGTGGGCAGGGTGTGGTTCACCCAAATTGTGGAGGAAGAGCTGTATGGGGAAATGGAACAAAGAAAAAAGGCGGGGAGTGTTGAGTTTCAATTGACGTATGAGTGCCGGGGACGCGGATGTGTGTATCAGAGAAAGTGGGA
This sequence comes from Podospora anserina S mat+, assembly GCF_000226545.1. Lineage (NCBI taxonomy): Eukaryota > Fungi > Ascomycota > Sordariomycetes > Sordariales > Podosporaceae > Podospora > Podospora anserina. The sequence goes on from NW_001914853.1 coordinate 1,848,577, forward strand.
AAAAAGAACAGGACCAGAAAGGGAGAGATCTCGAGCTTTGGTCATAACGAAGCTCTCGCTCGAATCCAAAACGCATGCCCCGTGACCGACAGACAACGACCTCAGACGAGCTGATTGAGTCAAGAGAAGGAACCAACCTGACTCACCGATAATAAAACCAATTGTCGTGTCTCCCCTCAGTATAGAGAGGTTATCAGAGCAAGATGCGCGATGTTTGTTCAAGAAACCAGAGAAAAAAGCTCCCGCATGCGGCGAAAGCAAACGCTTGGAATTCTGATGATGTGCTGTCAAAACGATGACGTCCCTCCCAAAACATCCAAAACCCGACATGAACCCAGACCTATATCTATCTAACCCATCTTCCCCCAAGACAATCTCTGCCTCCTTCTGCTTCCTCAACCACTCGGCAATCCGGTTCAAGGGACTCCATCATCGCCTCGCCCAGACAATCCATAACATGTGGTTGGTCTCTTCATGGCATTCAATTCCCATGCTCGCTCGGCCGTCCGGGTGCTCCCACCGCTGCCATTGGTCAAATCCGCTACCCCACAATCAGGGGAAAACTGGACAAGCTCACAACGGGTGCAGCCTCTCACATGTGACATGTGCCGCGCCCCTACCAGCGTAATGACTTGCGCTCCGATGACCTCACCTACTCGTTCCCCGCCATCAAACAAAAACACCCTTTCAAACCCTCCATCGCCATCCAATTCAATTCTTTTTTATGTGGTTCCTAAACCTCCTTCTGTAAACCCCCAAAGTCTCCATCTCTCCTTCTTATTCCCATCGACTGAATCACCGCTCCCTCCAGCGATATCGGCGATTACCCCCCAACCAGATTACTCGATCCCATCGAGATAAAGAAACTCCTCTTCCAACCCTTTCCTTCCATACATCATAAGCCAAGCCAATCACCCCCAGCTCCCGTAAGCCAAGAAAAGTTGGGGGTTGGCAAAGCCAAAAAACAAAAGCTCTTCCCACTTCCCTTGCCTTTCTCCACCACCGCCGTGAACCTCCGATCTGCCGGCCCAGAGCCGAGGTCATCGCCCCTCCCCCCCCCCCCCAATACCATGTCCTCATCGGCGTCATGCATCCGCCTCTGCCTGCGTTTGTCTGGTTGTGCTATGACACCTCGCCTGTCTGCCCTTGCCCGTTTACTACCGGCCGCCCCGTCCGCCCGATACTTTCCGATATCTCTTACACTTACTTACCAGGGGTTTGTGTCGACGGTGATGCTGCATGTCGCAATACGAAGGGGGAAAAAAGGGCTTCCGACCCGTGATTCCAATTGGCATATCATTACGTTGGCCAGACCAGACCACATGGGACATCATACATACCCATCACCATAGCCGTGGCTCGGCTTCCTTCTAGCTCTTATCTCAGTGACACATCATGAAACAACCTTCTCTCCTCTCCCCGCAAAAATGAGTATATATAGCAGTGGTGGTATCAATTTAATTTTCTTCATGGCTAATTTTCTAATCATAACACATCTTCGTAGAGGTAAAAGGGTAAGGGGTATGTAACGGTAAGGTGAAGTCATCGACGACAAGGGGTATATTGTTACACGGAGGTGTGTTTCACGCAAAAGTGATGGGTGGTGGGTGATGCGGTCAGGCATATCGCTGCCTTTGGGTTTTAATCCCAAGTCTCACATATCAAAACCTTTACCCAATCAAGGGGAGGCTTGATCGAGACGACTACACGATACGCTCGCCGACATCACACAACCCCTCTACGCTCTCTCTGGGTTTCCAGCATTCTTCTGGTGGCTGGCAGTTTAACCCTTGTAGGGGGAAGGGCCAACCATGAGCTCGGGTCTGACGAGGGTGTCAAACTCCTCCTCGGTGAGGGCGTTGAGCTCCATGGCGGACTCCTTGAGGGTCAGGCCCTTCTTGTGGGCGTTCTTGGCGACCTTGCTCGCCATGTCGTAGCCAATCTTGGGGTTCAGGCAGGTAACCAACATGAGGCTAACAAAGTGTCAAGTCAGTATGCAATATCTCACGAGTCAGCTTGAGTTCAGGAAGACTTACGACTCCTTCATGATGCTGGCAATCTTCTTCTCGTTGGCAGAGAGGCCGACAACAAGGTTCTTCTCAAAGCTCTTCATGCCGTCGGCCAGGATGCGGATGCTGTGAAGGAGGTTGCGGATAATCAGGGGCTTGTACACGTTGAGCTCGAACTGGCCGTTCATGCCGCCGATGGTGCAAGCAACCTGGTTACCCATAACCTGAGCGCAGACCATGGTGAGGGCCTCGCACTGGGTGGGGTTGACCTTGCCGGGCATGATGGACGAACCGGGCTCGTTCTCAGGGAGGTTGAGCTCGCCGAGACCGCAACGGGGACCGCTGCCGAGGTAGCGGATGTCCTGAGCAATCTTGCTGAGCGAGGCAGCGAGGGTGTTGAGGCTGCCGTGGGCCTGCACGATGGCGTCGTGGGCAGCGAGCGCCTCGAACTTGTTGGGGGCAGTCTTGAACTCGGTGCCGGTCATCTTGGAAACCTCCTCGGCGATGGCCTCGGCGAAGCCCTCGAAGGTGTTGATGCCGGTGCCGACGGCGGTGCCGCCCTGGGCGAGGAGGCGGAGGTCGGGGAGGGAAGACTCGACGCGCTTGATGCCGAAGTCGAGCTGGGCAACATAGCCGCTGAACTCCTGAGCGAGGGTCAGGGGAGTGGCATCCTGGAGATGGGTGCGGCCAATCTTGATGATCTTCTTGGCCTCGAACTCCTCAACCTTGGCCTGGAGCGCATCGCGAAGGCTCTTGAGCGCAGGGAGGAGGGTGTTCTCAAACTCGAGCACAGCAGCAATGTGCATGACGGTGGGGAAGGTGTCGTTGGACGAAGCCGAGCGGTTGACGTGGTCGTTGGGGTGCACAGGCTTCTTGGAGCCCATCTTGCCGCCCAGAATCTCGATGGCTCTGTTGCTGATGACCTCGTTGGCGTTCATGTTGGACTGAGTGCCGGAGCCGGTCTGCCAGACGACGAGGGGGAAGTGGTCGAGGAGCTTGAGGTCAGCAACCTCCTTCGCGGCCTGCTGAATGGCCTTGCCGATCTCAGCATCTACATATTGCCCGTCTGGTCAGCCCCTCGTTCTTCTTCGGACCACATATACCAGAGCGCATTGCAAGAGCGCAAAAAGAGGGTACATACCAAGGCCATAGCGCATGTTCACCGTCGCCGCAGCACCCTTGAGGATACCGAACGCCTTGACGATGGGTGGGGGCATGCGGTCCTGGGGCTGGTTGATCTTGAAGTTCTCGAGGGAACGCTCAGTCTGAGCGCCCCAGTACTTGTCGGCCGGGACCTGGATCTCGCCAAAGGCATCGCTCTCGGTTCTGGTGTTGGCCGACATTCTCGCGGCACTACTGTGGAAGGTTCTCTGGTGGCGGATGGCGGGGTTGGCGGTTTGGCTGTTGGAAAGTGACAAAATGGGAGCGTTGCACGCACCGGCCGCCGCCTTGAGACATGTGCTCAGCGACCGGCTGGCTGTCCTCGGCACCCCAAGGCTGGCGCGGCCTGCGGGCCCGGCAATGCGAACCGATCGAAGCATGCTGGGGGAAAAAAAAGTCGCCTGACAAACAAACCGTAGCCCTGTATCTAGCGCCGAGCGGCGGTTAGCAAGTCGTGCTGCGGGAGGGGGAGGTGCGGGGTGCCGATCAGCTACGTACTTTGTTAAATGAGATAACTCCGGCGCCCAAAAAAGAGAAAAGATACCAGAGGGAGAGTGAGTTGCTGCGAGAATGAGGGTATTAGATGACAGGAGAGCGATGCGCCAAAAAAGTTGAAATGGAAAAACGCGCTCTCGCCTTTTTTTTCTACCCGCGACCACCTTTTCCCAACAACTTGGCTGACCCAGCCTGTCAACCCATCCGTCCGCGCCGGTCCGGCAGATCCCGACATCAGAAACCTCAAGATAATTGGGCAATTCCCAAATGTCCCACCCCCGGAAGGCCAACCGGCAATTAACGAATTGCAGAATCGAACAGAACATCGCCGATTCGCCCGCCGCTGCCCCCGGCAACCCTGCATCGCTAACAAAACAAACCCCTGAATTCATTCTCAAGAGCAAAAAAGGGGGCTTTTTGGTACAGACTAATGGTAACACATTATTTGATTACATTCATCCTGCCTGGCCTGCTACCTAACAACCCCAGAATTTTATGCACGAAAGGTATAGAAAACCTTGAACAAAACTCGAACCTCCAAGCGCGGGTATCTAGCAAAGCATCTAGCCCCATCTGTCGCTGAATGGGGGGGGGGGGGGAAACCAAAACACACCCTTTCCCTGTTTCCCTCCATCATGCTCCTGCGCTACAATGCCAACAAAACAAGAATAATCCCCCCAGCCAAGGCCCCCGTCTTATCCATCTGACCCGATCATCTCCAATGCTTCCTTCTTTTCTCCAAGCTATTTCCCAAACTCAAGGTATACCTGCCGTCAGCACCTTTCACTCCAATAGTAATATTACCAGACCCTGGTGGCCAAACTCCGCCATATATAGACGAAGAAACAACCTAGGTCCGAAGACCAAGTGCCAGATGCAGACAGTGGAAAGAAAACCTCCTAAATTCCCTTCCATTGTGGCCAATAGCAGGTGTGAGAGAATGCCGAAGAAAACAAAAAAAAAAAGGTGCAAAGAGGATATTCGTCCGGCCATCGTCGATATTAGGAGTTGAGCGTCTTGATCATCATACTGATCTTCCGCTTGTCGGTAACCATGAGAGCCCGGTTATCGAAAGCAGTGCTGATGGCCTCCACCACCTTGTGGAAGCTGCTGGCGGCGCCCTTCTCCTGTGTGAACCGAGCAATGCAGAGCTGGTTTCGCTTCCCGTGCTCAATGACGGTCATGAGCTCGATGGCAAAAGATACTTCCTTGAGGTTGAGATCTAATGACGGAGGGGTGATCAGCAAGCGGACCTCACAAGCAATGGGAAAGAAAACCTACAGTTCTTGGCAGCGACACGGGCAAAGATGATGTTGCGCTCCTTGTCAACCTCGATATCCTTGATGCCATACTTGCGCCAGTCACGAAGCAAGATCGCCATCTCCTGACGCGCGCGCCGCTTGGGGATGGCAAAGCAAAGATATCGCATGGCCGGCTTGACCCTGAATAGCCGTGCCAGCCAGTTCTGCTGCACCTCAATCTTACGGCCACCCCCATCGCTCTCAGACCAGACACTTTGAGCGGCCATACTGTTGTGCTTCTCCTTAGATCTCTTCTGAGACCTGCCGTCTTCGTGGACGTGCACATCTTCAAACTCGGAATCTATCATGGCAAAGCAAAGTTAGCATGTCACAGCTGAAGACATAGCACAGCGTCTTCTTCTCACCTCCAATAGACATCTTCGGCCCATCCTTGTTGCTCTTCCAGAACGACAAACCAAACGCCTTCTTCTTCTGAGCGCGCGATGCCGCAGGCTCGTCGATGGAATACGAGACAGGCCTGCTGGGCCCGCTAGCCTCCGAACCGGCGTATTCCTCGCCGTGCCGGGGGAACGTCCCGGTGGTGGGGGTAACGGCGGGGCTGTTTCCATCCTTGGAGGCGCGTTTGAACCAAGATGACACCCTGTTCTTGGGCTGCGCACCAACGCCATTCTCTGTATTGTCAACCGAGTGGGTCGGTTGATGACCCGAGTAGGATGCATGTCTTCGTGACTCCTGAACAGTGGTAGGGCGTTCGTTCTTGGTTGGATGGAGAGATAGCTTGCGGACGTTGAGCGGCCGCGGAACCGCAGCCGGATCGCCACCTTCTACCACCGTTGGCGAGTTCACCACCCGAATGGTGTTCTCAGCCCGGGACAAATAATCCAGCCCTCTGTTCTTAACACGAGCTGGGGTTTCCGCAGGGACAACCTCCGGGCTGCTCTCATAAATAGATGGAAGCTGGTTGACTGTCTTCACTGAGCGGTTGTGAATCGGATCTGACACCACCCGACGATCAGGAAGATGAATGCTTGAGCCAGGGTCAAGGAGTGAGACTTTATGCGTTACAGGCGCAACCTCCAGACTCTGCTTGCGGATTGACAGAGGAGAGACGGTGGATTGGGACGGAACTGGAGGCAATGGTCTGCTATACTCTCGCTGGTTACTCGCAAACGAGCGCGGACCAGCAAGCGATGACTGCGACATTTGCGCAAAAGACGAATCAGCCAAAGAAAAGCTCAAGTGGCTCCCTTCACGGCTCTGAAGTAACGTCTCGCTGGGCGCTGACACGAGGAGTGAGCTGCCGAAGGCTTCGTCAATGTCTCGGGCAATCGAGGTATGAAACTGTTTGAGTTCCTCGCCCCAAAGCACCCTCTCCTCCTTCTTGTTGTTGTTGACGTCAGCCATAGACACAGTGGTCGTAGGCCTTGGGGTCTTGGTGGCTTTCCGTGGCGAGTAGGCATCACGGTCGTATGTCGTGTTGTCGCCCGCAATGCTAGCTGGGGCAGCCACAGAACCATGTCGGCTTCCCTGATACTTCTGACCTTTGCGGACTGCTGAGAAGTCAACCCCACGCCTGGAGAGCCTGCTGCTGACACGAACTCTCGGGGTGCTGTGGTGGCTATGAATTGAGCCCATGGAGCCCCGAGGGGTTCGCAGACGACCGGCTGTTGTCGCGGTCCGTTGTGAAGGGGTTCGAAGCTGGTGTCGCACCGAACCACCCTTGGACCTGTATGAACGATACGAGTGCGAGACAGTGGTGGGAGAACGTCCGATGCCATCCTGAGAGCCATTGCGGTGAATTATAATCTTGGCGTGACTGGCGTGCGGGACAGAATGGAACACCCGGGACGCATTGTAAGGATCATAGCTGCGTATTGTGCCCGTTTCGTCCTTGTCTGCTTTCCCCGGCACATTCGAGATGACTGTGAACTTTGACACTGCTCGCTTCTGACCGTATCGCCCTGGCTGGGTAAACTCGCAAGTGGAGATGCGTTTGCCCCAGTTGGGAGGCTTGAGGTGATGATAATCGCTCTTCGAGATGGGTACGTTGTTGTTGTAGTTTTCCAACTGGACTTCACGGTGATTATAGAGCAGGTGATAGAACAGTTTCTGGTCGTTCGGTCTGCCGGAATGATTAGTTCTGTGTTGTCACCGCAAGAAAGGCAGGAGAACTTACTTTTCCTGGGCCAACTTGAGCTTGAGCTCAGCTTCGGGGTACGCGTGCCAGAGCGCCTTGAGCTGTCTCAGAATCTGAATGTCCACCTCCGCCTCAGGGATGGGCGAGACATTGCGTTTCTGCAAACCTGATTGCTGGCGCTGTTCCCACTCGAAGCATTGTGGAATATCGGGGTACTTGAGGATGAGCGGGTGTTGCCACATCTGGGCCATGGTGATACGATTCGCAGGCTGGGGCACCAGCATCCTCCGGATCAGATCCTGAGCTTCCCTGCTCAAATGCGGGGGCATGCGGTACTCGGCGCGTTTGGCCTTTTGAATCATGACACCAAGGTCGTCGTCATCAAACGGCAAATAGCCAGCAAGCATGACGAACAGGATGACGCCCATGCTCCAAATGTCGACCGCTGAGCCTTTGTAGGCCTGGTGTCGAAGCAACTCCGGAGCCGCATAGTGAGGACTTCCACAGGCCGTTGTGAGCTGATGGTGTTGGCTTTGTTGCAAAGCCGCCATCCCAAAGTCCGCAATTTTGACCTGACCACTGCTGTGAAGCAGAATGTTCTCCGGCTTGAGATCTCGGTGGCAGATATTCAATGAATGGCAGTAATCCAGCGCACTCATGATCTGGCGGAAGTAAAAGACGACCTCCCATTCACGTAGAGCACCAACCGAGCGGATAAACTCGAACATGTCGCCTTTTTCAACAAATTCGGTGACCATGTAGCTAGTAAGGAGCATCGAGTTAGTCCACAATTCGAGCACGCACGGGGTATGCTGACTTACATCTCCGACCTGTTCTCCCAAATGTCAAGCAGTTTGATAATGTTTGGATGCTCGATGAGCTTAAGGACGGCAATTTCGCGCTCGATAGCTATCGGCATTCGACGAAGACCGCCTTCCGCATCGGTTTGGGGAGTTCGATATTCGAGCCGGTCAAGATTCGCCAGACTACCCGACTGGTTGATGAAGGCGGTGCTTTTGGACAAAATCTTGATGGCCACCAATTGGCCAGTAACACGGTGACGTGCGAGACGAACACGCGCCGAAGTCCCCTTGCCTAATGTCTTGCCCAGCTGCCAAGGTCCAATGTGTGTCTTGAGCTGTCTTGTGGTGGAAGCATTGGAAGAAACATTGGAAAATTGAGAGATGCGCCGGGCGGCTTCGAGGTCGACTTCCTGAGAAACAGCTGAAAGATGCTGATTGACTGGCGCAGGGTGTTCTACTGCAACTGGTCGATCTGATGTGCCTTTCGTCTGACGCTCGACTTGATGACTTGTACCGGCGACAACAGATGTTGACGAGCCTCTGACAACCTTCTTGGACCTCAATACGTAATTCTCATCATTGCCTTTGTGATGGGAACGCGCCGTGCTGACGACTGTTGTATTGTTGACTCGCTTGGTCGTGTCAGCGAGCGGCTGACGGCCATGTCGCGAGTTGCTGTGCCTATCCATGATTGACGGGATGGAGGGCGGATCAGTACATGGTCCGATGCAGAAAGGACTGTAAGAAGCAAATAGACGATCGGATGGTTGGAAAGTTGCAGTGATAGTGAAGGAGTCGGTTGGAAGATGTAACCTCGAGAATTAGAAGCTGTAAATGAATTAACGAGTGGTGTTGAGGTCCGACTGGCGATGGAAGGAAAGACACACAAAAATGAGTGTGTAAGAAGCTAAACGACTGTGGTGGTGGTGCGAAGGTCAGCACTGTCCGGCGACGATCTGGAGAGAGAAGGAGAGTGGGAGTTGGGTCGATGGGCGGAGTTTGATAGATGCAGCGAGTGGAATGGCGGGGAGTGAAAAGCGTGGGGCCTGAGGGAAGGGTAGGAGCGAGAGAAAGCTTGCATAGCAACCAGCTTTGTTGTGATCAAAACAAAACAACCCGCTGCAACAGAGTCGCTGCCAGGCTCGCGTGGGCCTGAAAAACCAGTGCTCCAATGGGGCTGGCCAGTAAGATGGAAACGCGATATGCCATGGAACCATACAGTGCATTTTACGGCTTGCTCGTCGTCACCTGCTATGCAAGGGGAAGCTCGGTATCTCGAGTTGTCGAGCTGAAGGCATTCGGAAATTAAGACCCTTGGGGTGTTTTCTGTCAGGATCCAACAGTACACGCTCTTGTGTGCTGGCATCAACTACCCATATGAGTAGTTTATCGATGATAACACGCATGTACCCAGTATGAGAGAGTCCTCTGTGTTTGTCTGTACCGGTATATCTCAGTGTTGGTGTGGAAGAGTGTGAGGAATGCAGCAGAAGCATGGTGTTTTGTTTTTATGTGCGATGGAATTCCAGACAAAACTGGTTGTGCCAAGTATTCTGGCCCCAAAACACGATTCCGGAACCACTTCTTCATGCCGATACATCTAAAACTACTGATCTGATCCATGATACATAATATCTATCTACCCATGGTGAGAGCCTCTGGTCCCCGGCAAAGGGGCTCCTTCATTCTTTCGAGCCTACCCTTGTCATCATGAGATTCGAAATGATACACCCATATTTTTGTATTGTCCCGAACAGTTGGACTGTAACAGATCGAAATTTCATGGCCACCCGTACTCGAAAATCCATCCACCTTGTCGTTCTCCTTCGTTGATAGCAGCTGTGATGTTGAACTTGGAACAGCGCGAATATAATATCTTACCTAAGCAACAGCAGTTGCATTTGCCGAGCTTGGACCACACTGACTGCCTCTTGTTGGCCAGACTTCAAGGTCGCCGTGCACGGACTTGGGTACGGATTGCAGTTCCACCTTTTGAGTTTACCAATTAACCCCAACCCCACCACGCGCTGCAGCAAACGCGACGCGTTCTCAACCTCTTAAAGGTCACGCTGTAACGACGAAAGGCGTGCATATTCCTTGTGGATTTTGGTCTTTCAAAATACCCTCTTTCTCAGAAGAATCCTTGACGGAAAGCGAGTTACCCAGTCCATTTACACCTTGGCTTGGGCGAAATGGCGCCAACGACCTCGCTGAAAAGAGCCGCCCCAGATGATGCCGGCGACTACAGCTTCCTACGACGAAGAGGGGGAGATGGGCCACGGGCTTATCACGATGATGACACTACCGCGAACGAATCAGCAAGTACATTCCAACCGGGTGCAATTGTGCGAGTGAAATTACGCAACTTCGTTACCTATTCCGAAGCCCAATTCTCTCTCGGACCTAATCTGAATATGGTTATTGGGCCAAACGGCACAGGGAAAAGTTCGCTGGTCTGTGCCATTTGCTTGGGACTTGGTTATCCACCGAACGTACTGGGGAGGGCGAGTACTTTTGGCGACTTCGTCAAGCACGGCAACGATGAGGCGGAACTCGAGGTTGAGCTACAGCGGAAGCCTGAAGATGCCGAGAACTACGTCATTGGACTTGTCATCAGGCGCGAGGATAATAGTCGGAAGTTCACTATCAACGGAAGCCGTTCCACCCTCAAGGATGTTCAGAAGCTTATGCGGAGCCTTCGTATCCAGATCGACAACCTATGTCAGTTCCTACCACAGGACAAGGTGGCGGAGTTTGCTGGGTTGACTCCGGTAGAGCTGTTGGAGAAGACTCTGCATGCCGCCGCGCCACAGGACATGATTGTGTGGCAGCAGGAATTGAAACAGGGATTCAAGGAGCAAAAGGAAGTGCAATCCATCACGGACAAGACTCGCGAGGACGTCAAGAGGATGGAGGACAAACAGCGGCTTCTGCAGGCGGATGTCGACAAACTTCGCGAGAGAAAGGCTATCCAGGAAGCGCTGATCAAACTGAAGCAACTTCGACTGATCGCTCAATATCAGGAGGCCAGGGAACACTTTAACGAAGCCAGAATGCGTAAGAAAGAGTCACAGCGCGCCTATAAGAGGCTCGAAAGAAGCGTCGCGCCTGCCCTCGAAGCCGTCAATAGAAAGCAGGATTATTCTCGCAAAGTTAGAGGCATCGTAACTCTTCGGCGACGAGAACTGGAGCAGGCTGTAGCCGAGGCCGACAAAGCGCTGGGTCCGGTGGAATCAGCAAGTGGGAGAATGACGCAGATCGAAAACGCGATTCGGACGGAGGAAGACAATTTCAAGGACAAGAGGAAGCGGATGGGTGCTTTGAGGAAGGAGATCACCGATCTGAAGGCAAAGTACGCACAAAAGCCCAAGGAATTCAAGGCTGGTGAATGGAACCTCCAGATTGTGGGTAGTTTGAGCAGTTATGTACACTCGAAAGGTTTGTGTCGCTGACAGTTTTGACAGCGAGAGCTAGACCACCAGAAGCGCGAGAAGCAGCAGAAGGCCTTGGATCTTGTCCCAGAACGTGACGCTATCAAGACGGAGGGATATGGTTTGAGGCAACAGAAGATGGCATTGGTGCAGGAACTGGAGGCCCTGGACTCGCAAGAGGGCCAACTTCTCAACCAGCTCAAGAACATGAACCCTGATGCAGCAGCGGGCTGGGCCTGGCTCAAAGACAACCAAGGAGGGTTCGAAAAGGAAGTCTTTGGGCCTCCCATGCTAACGTGCTCCGTTAAAGACAAGCGCTACAAGGACTTGGTCCAGTCCATGCTCCAGGGATCTGATTTCTTTTGTTTCACGACTCAGACCAGGGCGGACCACAAAAAGCTGAGCGACCAGCTGTATGGGACTTTGGGCCTTTCCGTTACTGTTCGGACTTGCTTTAGCTCATTGGATTCCTTCAAGCCACCTATGCCTAAGGAGCAGCTTTCACGGTATGGCTTCGATGGCTATGTTCTCGATTTCCTCGACGGACCCGCTCCCGTGCTGGCCATGCTTTGCGCAGAGAAAAGACTACATCAGTCTGCCCTTAGCTTGAACGAGATTTCCGATGACCAGTTCGAGCAAATCCAAAAGGACGAGCTCATCAACTACTTTTCTGCTGGTCGCAAGTTTTATCGTATCATGCGCCGGAGAGAGTATGGGCCGGGGGCGGTCTCTACGCGCGTCACTGGGTTCAGCGAGGGCCGGTTCTGGACAGACCAGCCGGTTGACGGTTCTGAAAAGCTCGAAATCAGACGCAAGATCGAGGAGATCGATGGCAAGACTGATGAGTTGCTGACAAAGTTGAAAGAAGTGGCCGAGAAGCACAAAACACTCACAGCGGAGATCAAGGAACTTGAGGAGAAGAAGGTATGTATCTTTTCCTGTCGCATACCTGGATATAACTAACCAACTATCAGAGCGGTTTAATGGCGCAGAAGAACCAATTGCAAGCCGAGTTTACGCAGTGGAACGGCCTGCCGGACAAGATAGGTATGACAGACCCCTGGCAGTGGACCCGATTGTGGTGTATTAACAGAGCTGCTCCCAGATGCCAAAGAAAAGGTCCAAGAACGCACCCAGAAGGAGCTTGACGAGGCCAAAGCTCGCAGGGTGGATCTTATGAGGCAACTCGACGATGCCACCGTGGACATGTCCAAGGCCGTCATCAAACACTTCGAAACGCTTGGTGCTATCCGTAAAACGCGACAAAAACTCCTCGAAGCCCAAGTCTGGGAGCTGGAGGCCGAATCGGATGTCAAGTGCCTCAAAGATAAGAACGCCGAGATCACAGCCAGACTAGAAGACGAGAAAGCAAAGGTGGAACAGGCTAAGAAGGATGTCGAGGAGTTTAGACAAACTGCCGGAGAAGCTCAAGACAAGGTCAGCGAGTTCTTGAACGATGAGAACAGAGTGGCCCTTCTGGCAGCTGCTCAGGACAGGACAGTGGCCGAGTTTGAGGGATCAATCACGGCAGAGCAGGCGAAGCTCGAGATGATCGAAGCGGGTAACCCCCAGGCGCTGGAAGAGTACGAGCTTTACGCCCAAAAGATCGAACAGATTCGCCATGCTGCGGAAAACCAGGAGACAAGGCTGGCCCAGCTCAACGCCGGAATCGAGGAGATCCAGAGCCAATGGGAGCCCCGCCTGGACGAGCTCGTCGGACAGATTAATGATGCTTTTAGCTATAACTTTGAGCAAATCAGCTGTGCCGGCGAAGTTGGTGTCCACAAAGACGCGGATTTTGACAAGTGGGCTATCGATATCAAGGTCAGATTCCGTCAGGGGGAGACACTTCAGCGGCTCGACCAGCACAGACAGTCTGGTGGTGAGCGTGCCGTGTCAACCATTTTCTACCTGATGGCCTTGCAGGCTCTGGCTCAGGCGCCATTCCGGGTGGTGGACGAGATCAACCAGGGTATGGACCCGCGCAACGAGCGTATGGTCCACGAGAGGATGGTGGAGGTTGCGTGCCGAGAGCATACAAGTCAGTATTTCCTCATCACACCCAAGCTGTTGTCGGGGCTCCGGTACGATCCTAGGATGATGGTTCATGTCATTGTCAGTGGAGAGCGGGTGGATGAGACGAGCACGACGAAGATGAACTTCGGCAAGTTTGCACAGATACAGAAGAGGCTGAAGGCACAGGCAGGGAGGTTGTGATGATACCATATGCTGAGGAAATGGGGGCCGGGGACTTCAGTTGCAAGCGTTGCTTTAGGGCATGACGATATTCACATCATGTCGACAGCCAGTTGGAAAGAATGGAAATCTAGCTGTTTGATGATGTCGTGCCCCAGCCACATAGTGGGCATACAATTAGAACATGGAAATGTTTACCTAACACGCTTGCTTTTGCTCAAGCTATTCGTTCATTGCATGGATCTGTCAGGGAACCGATATTGCCAGATTTCTATGAAACCCCTTCGCACGTGAAGACCCTGGGGGTTCCCTGTGATATCATTGCCCAGCCGCAAACAACAATTGCTTGATGTCCCACCAGAAGACCCTGAAAATCCAGCCGATGGAACCCGCCAAGGTGAACCTGACACTGACAGAAGCAGGCAGCGCCAAGAGCGGACGGGAAGGGCACAGACCACTTGAGAGACGAAATGTCAATGACGTCAATATCCACTTTGGGGAGACAGGCCACGCGCGTGGTGCGCAAGTGTTCGCCTTTGAGGACTGTCGAATCAGAATGCAGATCAAGCCACAGTTCGGGAGGTGGCCGGTACGAAAGGTGGTACTCTTGCGGGCTGTTGTACATAATTGAAAGAGAGGTGAAGTCATTGCGAAGAGGGATGGGCATGGAGACGAGGAGCCGTATCTTCCGAATGTCTTGTACGGGCAGGAAGTCATGATACATCGGGCATTTGATGATTCGATTTCGAGATGGCTGGCAAGCAGCGCACCTTCACCTGCCATGATTGAGCTCAAATTCAAGCTGTTGGCTGGCCAGCAACTCCAAGTTAGAAGGGTAGCTGGAATGCAGAACCCAACGGCGCGTCATTCTCAAACAAATCCCCCATCCCAAAAAAGAGAAAAATGCCATCTGATGGCTTTCCATTTTCGCAAACTGATTGATCGACGACAGGGGTGTGTTAGTGGTCGGCCGGGTAGAACACAAAAAAGCAGACAATGCCAAGTGACGTCACATTCGGCCAGAGACGACCACCAGACAGACCAGTTGACCAGTGACGATGACGGGGGGCGCCAGTTCAGCCAGCCCAGCCGGCAGGAGCAAACAGAACAGGACAGGAACAGGTTATTGACGGAGACGTATGTGGTAGTGGCTGCTAGAAAACTGTGTTCAAAGAAAAGGAACCAAGTCGTGGGGAAAGTTTGGTATATTATCCTCCCATCCCACCACCAGAGTTGATTCCGTTTTTTTCTTTCTTTCATCAGCATCAACAAACACAACACAACACAACACAACACAACAACACACAAATACAAAGTATTTGCTTGCTACTTCAAATAAACCACCACCACTTTACCACAAACAAACAATCACAAATCAAACCAAACTAAACCAAACCAAACCAACCAGTCAAAATGGGCGCCGTCGTCTCTTGCGTATGTCCCCTCCACCACCACCACCACCACCACCACCACCACCACCACCATCTTTCATCACTAGCGACTGATAACTAACCGATTGAAACAGATCCAGAGTGCTCTCCGCACCATCGGCCGCACAATCATGGCCATCATCAACGGCATCGGCAACATCATCATGGCCATCGTCAACGGCATCATCAACTTCCTCGGCATCATCGTCGGCTTCCTCACCTGCAACACCTGCGGCGGTCGCCGTCGCCACGGTGGCACCACCACCCGCAAGAGTAGAGGGTTTGGGAGGAGGAGACACGGGACTACTGCTGCCATTTAAGTTCCATCAACACAGCCACAGCTCATGATTGATGGGAAAGGGGAAGATTTCTTTTGTTATCGATGAATGGGATATGAACTGGTGTTTTTTCTCTTTTGCAAGCGACCGAGTGGAGGATAATGAATAAAGATACCCAAATACCCAGACTGCGTTTCTTACGCGGGAGCAGTCAGGAGGGGAGGCGAGGAGAAGGGGAC
This sequence comes from Podospora anserina S mat+, assembly GCF_000226545.1. Lineage (NCBI taxonomy): Eukaryota > Fungi > Ascomycota > Sordariomycetes > Sordariales > Podosporaceae > Podospora > Podospora anserina. Next base: position 1,864,018 of record NW_001914853.1, read on the forward strand.
GAGGAAGGGCATTGCGTTTTGATGGGGGTTACCTACTAGATAAATACATCTTTCATACGGCATACTCTTGGAATGATTTTTGTGTTTGTGTTACTGGATATGTTGAATGTCAAACCGACAACCAAATCACATTGTTTGGCGACTATAGTGTTCAGTTCTTAAATATGGAAGAGCTGAACATTATACACAAGAGCAACTTCTCAACCTACTTCCTAATGCGATTCGTGGGAGGGATTGGCGCAAAGTGGTAACTGGGGGTGGGGGGGCCTCAGAAGCTGCTGCTCTTCAGGTCACCCCGAGGGTAAGCCCCCTCTGGCTGGAAAGCGAATGACGCAGAGGCGCCGGGAAAGGCGCACAGGTTCAAGCCACATATGAGCAAGTTACATGGCCAACAAACATTTTTTTTATTTTTATTTTTTTATTTTTTTATGCATCTACCTCCCACCTCATACCACATATCGACACATCTACACCCTCCTCTCAGTCACTTAACTATCCTCCAACAAATCCCTCCCAAAGAACCTCTCTATCTGCCTGCCCGCCTCCTTCCCAACAAGCGCACTCAGCTCCTCAACCGTCGCGTTCGCAACCTCCTTTATATTCTCCATCTTGGCCGTAATATTCCCAATATTCTTCGGCGTGACCCCGGGCACAGCGGCCAGCATCTCCCCCGGCTCCGGGTTGAAAGCCGCCCCTTGCCCCTGCTGGCTCCCCTCGACATCATCCCCGTCATTCAACCCTGCCCTGACCGCGGCAATCGGATCAGGCTCCTTCTCTTGACTCTTTAGCCGTTCGAAAATCTCTGCTGTTTCGTACGGGCTTGAGCTCCAGATGATTCTTAGCTTGGGGAAGGCCAACGTCAACAACACAATCTTGGACTGGAGGTCCTTCTCGCCTGCGTTGGCCGAGTTGAGGGAGGAGATGCTTCCTGACAGGTCGGCGAATGGTTCGAGGGTGAAGGATTTGTTTTGGTCGAATTCGATGAGCAGCATAGGGTTTTGGTAGTGTTGGAACATGGTCTCGCATTGCGAGTAGAGCCTTCCGTTGGAGAAGGAGGAGATGAGATCCGAGACGGATTTTCGTTCTATGCAGATGTTGGGGGAGAGGATGTAATCTCCTACTGTCAACATGCACGGCACGATGACCATCGACCGGCCGTGGAGGAGGGACGGCAAAGAAGAGCGGAATTCACGAACGTCGACCACCACTCGGGGCGGCTCAGCGGTGGCGGTGGAGAGCTTCCCGCCGCCGGCGATGCGGGTGTTGATTGTGCGGAGGAAGGCTTCTTGGGGGTCTTCGGTGGAGGAGTCGACTGTCATTACCAGGGACATGGAGGCGCGCTCTTTGATGAGTTTGGTGAAGTTGTCTTTCTCTCGGCGGACGGTGGAGAGGTAGCGTTGTTCTTCGACCGAGCCGCCGTAGTAGAGGAAGTAGACCCTGACATTTCGATCGTTGTGGCTGGAGCGGTAGACTTCCACTCGGCGGATGAAGGAGGCGTCGGGTTCGTACATGATGATGTACTTGGGTTTGACTTCTTCGAGCACGTGCTCGTCCTGATCGCCGTCGTAGGCGTGGATGACGACGAGATCTTGCATGTCATAGAGCTGATAGTAGTCGTCCATGTCTTCCAACGGGTCAGCCATGACGAGGTCATCTTTCTGGTTGGCTTCCGCTTCGGTAATGTCAATCTGCCCCATCAACTCGGCGACCTCATTAGGCTTCTCAAAGTACTGCGGGATGCTGCCATTCTCTAGACGGCTCGAGCCAGAGCCTACCGCTCCACCACCGCGGACCCGACGTCTCTTGTTAGATGGTGCCCGGCTTTTGGACTGCGCAAGACGGGGGTCAACGGCACCACTAAGCGCCTTTTGATTCTCCGCGAACAGTGTGGCGCTGACCTGAGCAAACTCCCTCTTCCACTTGAGATAGTTGCGCAGCTTCTTGCGCATCATGTAGGCGGCTGAAGGCTTGTCCTCTTCTGGATCGTAGACCTCCTCAATGCGCTTCTCAGTCCTCGGCTTGACGTGCATGGTCTGAAGATAGTCGCGGAGCTGGCGGCATGTGTTCGTGTCCGAGCACATGATTAGAATGGTGCCGTTGGAATCGTCACGGGCTTGCTGCTCAAAGAAAAGGTCACGGTCTATCTCTTCTAGCACATCGGCCAATACTGACCACTTTGGCTGTTCTTCGAGTACAGGTTGCAGAGAATCGATGCTGGAGTCTGCCTTCGCTTTCTGGGTGCTGGCATAAACCCTCTTCTTGGCAGTGTCAAAGATGGTCTGGGCTGCATCGAGAAAGAGCCACGGAGACTGGGTCTGTCTTGTCGATCCAGGGGGTGGCGAGTGAGCAGCATGAATGGTATCGAGTTGCTGAAGAAAAGAGACCGCATCGAGGGCCAAGACTGAGTGCAGCATACCCCTGAGTACAGTCAAATCGCCCACAATCTGCTTTGTTTTCCAGCTGACCCGGTGCCAATTAGGATCGAGCTGTCTGCGGATAAGAACATCAAAGTTCTTGAGAAGAGCGCTGTCGAGGTTCCAGTCTTCCATCTCAAGCCCCGTGTTGCCCTTCTTCAGCTCATGAATACTGACTTCGACACATTCCATGATGGCCACCTGAATCTCACGCATTGCGTTGGTCATTGGCACCTCCAACTCGATGACCTCGGCTTTCTTCTTCCCCTCGAGTGCCTGCGCGACGTGGACATGAAATCGTGGCCACAAAGATGCTTTTCGTAAAAACAAGTTCCTCATCATGGTAGCCAAGGGCGAAAAGCCGGCCGTGAACGGGTCTGGGTTGTCGGAGAACGCCTTTAGAAAGCCGACCTTGTTCTTTTGGCGGTATATCCTGATGATGAAGGCCTCTAACGAAGTTGCAACAGCCTTGTCGGCGTGAAGAACGAGCATGCCGGTGATGGTTTCCGGATTAAGGAGACCGGTCAACATATCGACGACCAAGATACGTGATGTGACGCTGAAAATACCACCACCAGCATACATCTTCTCTCGAGCACCCACGCTCGTGTAGTCGGTGTTGACCACGGTGAGGCCCCTGGCCTTTGGTGACATACTGATGGCGGCATGCTCGGCGAGCGCTTCACCGATCCAGGCATTTTCCCTGTCTTCGGCATTGACGATGACAATCAGGTTGTTGCCTGCGGCATCATAGGAGTGAAGGAGGTTCGTGATAAGGCGCATGAGGCCGAGACCTCGGGCCAGAACCACCAGTTCATCTTCTTTGCGGAGCTCCTCAAACAGCTTCTGCTGGTATACCTAACACATGGAGATGGGAGTTAGCAAACGGCTGTGGATGCAACTCAAGAGAGACGCACTAAGGGCAGTGAGAGCTTCACAGGCTGGGGGGTGCTGGCAGAAGACATGCGGGGCGCCTTCACTGACTTGCTGTGTTCAGTCTGGAGTTCTTCTCACACCGCTTCAAACAACATCGTCGTGACCATAAGATGGTACCACAAGGTGAGGTGTCATGCATCAAGGGTTGTGTGGATGAGAGGAATGGTGAGTTCGATGTGGTTGGTAACACAAAGGCAGGCACGTAACCCTGGACCGTTTGTTAGTACAGGAACCCCCCGTATCGCTCAACTGGGCACTAACTCATTAGCGGACCGCGCCCCAAAGATGCCCACCGAAGGCCGCTCCAACCCGTGACCCTCGACGTCATTGTCCCCCAGCAAGATCCAAAGTGTGATGATACGTACCAGCTCAGGGAAATCTCCTTTAAAAGGCAAGCAAAGGCTCTCCTCCTTCTACTCGCAACTCTCCTCTTTCTTTTTCTTCATCAAGTCACACAAAAACCTAACGATTCCACGAAAGATATCATTCTCAACCCTCAAGAACCCTCTGCCCCACCTACACACCCCTGCAACTGCAACATCACCAACTGCACGTCACCGCGCCAAACAAACAGACAATCACCATGTCTGAGTCCAACAAGAAGTTCTCCATCCAGCCCATCGATGAGCAGGAGCAAGATAAGGTAGGCAGACCGCGGTCTTCCACCATCTCGATATGGCATGGGACTGACATTGTGTGAAAAGGGCACCTTCCAGAAGCTCAGCGAGGAGACCAAGAAGGTCCTGGAAGCTCACTCCGCCAACCCTGGACCTGTCATCAGTGATAACTTCAATGCTCAGGAGGAGGGGACCAAGGAGGAGCGTCATGAGAAGGCAAAGGACCTCAACAACTGAATGGACTAGACCATCATCTTCCTAGTTTTCATTTTTCCATGGCCGACTCCTAGACGGATCCCTGACCGGGCTGTATTACTATGCGTGTATTAGTTTTAATGACAAACCTGACGAACCTACAATAACTATGAATTGTCCAATATGTGTGCTTATGTTTCCGTCGGAATATCGTTCCTACATGTGACCTCTTCAGATATGTATGTATAGCTGACAAGGAACTCACTCAACCAGCTTCTTGGTAACGGCCGTTCGCCGATCACTTGAAGCCGTGAGCCAACCAGCATGTGAGTTCTCAAACTACCGTTTGGCAGGTCATGTACAGAATACGGCTGGGGATCGCGCTTCAGATGCCAGAAAATACAAAAACTGATGACTTTGACCTCTTTTTTCTCAAATGCATAAAGGCGGCGCTCAAAGAGCCAAAAGAGACCTCGCCTAGGAGTCGACGAGTCGTTGGTGAGCTGTGGCGGTGTTTAATCTTACTTATCCCTGCTCCCCTCATTGTGGCTGACCCGTAGTGCCAGCCATGCCATTCCAGAGAGGAGACCGCTGGATACCTGCAAGGGTTCCCTGAATCAGCAGCCTGGTGATGCAAGCAAACGTTTAATGAAACTCCCCAGTCAGCAGCAGCCTTTCCAGAATCATCATCACGAACCCGACGTATCCGCCCTCCGTCTTGCCATTGTTCTGAACCCTCTGGGTACCATTCCTACCAGCAAACAGCTACTGCACCCGCACCGCACCGGGCACCTCGCTCTCCGCCGCGCACTCGCTGACGACAACGGCCCTTTTGCTGCGCACCAGGACGGTAGCGCCGAGTTTCTATGTGCCTTATCAGCGCCTCGCTGCGTCTATCAGGCTATCAGTCACCAGCCAAACCACCCACTGGACAACAACGACCGCTGCCTGCAAGATTCACAAACTGTTGATGTTGAGCCTACAGGGACAATAATTTTCTGGGCTATCTTTTCAAACTACCTCCAAGCCGAAGGCCGCACGGAATCACCGACCACCACCGCCGCCCGACCTTCCCCCTTTTCCCCCGCGATGCCCTCAATCTTGAATGACGACGACAAGGAGACCGTCAAGCGCCATGTGCCCAAGCAAACCAACAAAATCCACGCCGTTGCCATTGCTCGCCTCTACGTAGCGTATCCCAATCGGTCGAAATGGACATACACGGGGTTACAGGGTGCTGTGGTGCTGGCGAATGACCTGGTCGGCAACACGTACTGGTTGAAGATGGTGGACATCTCGGTAGGCAATTCTTGGGACTTGTGGCACAATGGTATTGCTGGTACACCTTGCTAACGGCTGGACAGCCCGGAAACCGAGGTGTCATTTGGGACCAAGAGCTATTCGACACATGGAGTTACAACCAAGACCGTGTCTTTTTTCATACGTTTGAGTTGGAAGAGTGTTTGGCGGGGCTGTCCTTTGTGGACGAGAAGGAGGCCAAACAGTTCTTGAAGAAGATGAATGACCGGGAGAAGAACGCGAGCAAGGCCACGCTGAAGACACCGTTTGGAGGCTCGGCGCAAGCTGCCCCGCACAAGCATCACCATGGTCTGCTTGGGGGTCTCTTCGGTCACCGTCACTCGTCCGCTCCCACTCCGCCCGAATCGCCACGTGCCCCTGCCGCTTCGACGCGAGATAACAGATCCGGGAGCGTCAACGGGTACAATGCGCCGCCTGTTTTGGCACCGGCCCCCTCTGCCTTTGCCACCCTGGACGCCTTCGACCCGCTATGGAGAGAACATTTCGGAGACGATTTGAAGGCACAGGGTCTTACCGACGACTTTATCCAGGACAACCAGGACTTCATCATTGATTTCCTCAAGGAACAGCAGGCAAGCCAGGCCAGTCTACCAGTCTCGGCACCCCCTCCCCCACCACCTCCAGTCAATGGATCAGGGGCAGGAGTGAAGGCGCCTCCTCCGCCCCCTCCCTCCCGGAGGGCGTCCGGAGGCCCCCCCGCACGCTCTGGTCCTCCGGCCCTTATTAAATGAGACGCGCACCTCCCAATCTGGCTATATATGGTCCTCCATCGAGCCGAAGCTCCTCCCTATGGGGTGTCGATTACCTCATTAGAAGTCTCTCCCTCTC
>NW_001914853.1:1870477-1915458 GCF_000226545.1 Podospora anserina S mat+
CTGGCGGTATTAAAGCACTCAAAAAAGTGGATCGGAGCCAGATTCGGGATCGATCTGGAGCCCAAGTTCCCGGGAATGATACGGGCCCTCATGGGAGTGGTCTTCCGCCTGCGGGAGTCGGGGCTGCTGCTGCTGGGGGTGCGGCAGGTGGTGGGATGGCTGATGCTTTGGCGCTAGCGTTGGAAAAGAGGAAGAACAAAGTTAGCAAGAGTGGTAAGTTTCCCTTGATCATGAAATGTTTATGTTTCGGGCGGTTGCTGACCATGTGAGTAGATGATGAGGATGACGGGGATGACTGGGATTAAGTGTGAGGATTTGTGGAAGAAGAGGCTGCGTTGAGAGTTTGGTGAGAAGGGTAGTTTGACATGAAGGGAAAGAGTAGACGGAGAAGTTTGTATGGCTGGTTCAAGCGAGTTTTGTAAGGAGTAGGAGAAAGGGGTCGGGAGTTTGAGAAAGAGAGGGTACTTTGAGATGGCATCACGAGGTCCAAGGATGTTCACAAAAGCGAAGAAAAGGGAAGGGGTATGTAGAGTTAGGGGAAATAGGCAAGATAAGAAAAGAGTCATTCTGAATTCGTAGTTTGAAAAGAGCATTACATGCCACTCTTGCGAGCGCTTCGGGCATGTCTCCTTTGGCCCCCTCCCAAGCGAAATATCACTGGTACATTAAATAAGATGGACCTGAAAACGATGGTATGTTGATTCAGAACTATTTTGCCAGCCCAGGCAGTCTATTTCCCACGCTTTTGACCGATGCAAAAAAAAAAAAAAATCAACACAAAAGTGTAAGCAAAAACAACACAAGGCACAAAAAGGTTTCTTTATCATCAAATCCATTACTCGAGAAGGATCCAGCCCATGACGTCTCTCCCATCACGGAGCCATCTCCCCTCCCACCCCTCTCCTCCGCTATCAACAACTTTTCCACACTTTGCAACAGGACTAACACCAACTGTCGGGGACCTTGGCTTGCGTTACCAACGAACCAAGGTTTGAGAGAGAAGACAGTTTTGTGCTTCCCCGACCCTTTTGAGACCAAAAAGTAGGAAAGGGTGCGCCCCACCGCAGAGTGTGAAATGCTACGTGACGTTTGCGCTGATATCTGGCGAGATTTCTCGGCTGAGGTTTCTCAAATGTCATCAATCTCGATATCCTTGCTGGCGCCCGCAGCGCCGCCCTCGTCGTCGCTGTCACGGTCCTCGTCGAACTCGAAGCCGCAGTCGCCATCCTCGCCGGGGCCGAAGGTGTCGGTCTCGTTGATCTTGGCGGTGTCTGGGAGCTCGCCGTAGGCCTTGCTGGGGGGTTGTTAGTAGGCTGCGGGTGATCGAGAGCGAGCGGACAAGGGGGGAGAAAACGTACAGAGAACGAGCCTCGTCGGCGGAGTACTTGAGGATAACGTCACCCTTCTCATCCTGGTACTCGCGGAGCGAGACGAGGATGATGTCGCCGTTGTTGATCCAGATCTTTTTCCTGAGCTTGCCGCGGATGAGACCGAGACGCTTGACACCGTCGAAGCACTGTCGCAAGAGTCAGTTTTGCTGCTTCTACAACCCGGCCGGTCGAGCGGGCTGGCCGGATTCGGATCCGAGCCAAGGGAGGGATGGGGGGAATGGGAAAGCGAGATGTGTGGGTGAACTGGTGTTTGTAGTTGCTTACCATGGCCTCGAGTCTGCCGTTGCCCAACATCTTCAGGACCTGGGCGTATTCTTGCCCGTCCTCCTTGAATGTGAGTTCGCGCTTCTCATTGCTGCGATGCGATTAAGATGTCAGTGGGCTGCTTGATGGGCGCGCGCAACAGGGAAAAAGATGGAGGGGTAAACACGCACTCGTTCTCGTTCTTTCCTCTACGTCTGTTTTTGCCTCCCTTTCCCTTGTTCTTGGGCATGTTGACTGTTTTAAGCGCTTAGGCTGGACGGCTCGATATGTGATGGGGTCGAGTTCTCGGCGATGCAAGAACTTTTTGGTTGTTTTTTGGGCTGGCAAAATGCTGCAGCGATGACCGATGCTTTTGGGTGTGAAGGGAAGCGCTGGGTAGGAGAGAGGGGCAGTGGCAGGCGGTTTATACCAATAAACCTTGTTTTTCAGTTTGCCGCTGATTGGGTGTGTGCACTGTAATAAGTGGGGGCCAACAGTGGCGCTTGTAGTAAATTGTTGCCATTTGTGGCTCTCATCTCTTCTTTTTTGACCATTTTGAAACACAAGGTGCCTCCCAAACCATCCGCTCCAGACAATACCTACCGACAATGCTTACCGGCACGAGCGCTGTGTAGCTGGGGACAGACACTGAGCCGGAGGTGAATGCCCTTTGTGAGCGGAGCAATATCTGCCCCTCCCAGAGTCTCTTCACTTCCTGTGGGAAACTCAGCCACAGCCACCAGTGACTCGACTCCTCATCCATCGCTCTCTCAGCATGGAGCGGGCAATGTGCCGCGCCGCCTCGACTTACAAGGCTCTCATCCCACCATTGCTGTCTAAAGCTTACAACACACGACCAGCCGCAAAATCATGGAAACCATCAGTCTTCAAGCAGGCAAACCTGCCCATAGCACTCAGCTGGGACCCAAGCCAACCAGTCAAAGATTTCGCCGCGGCACACAAGATCGAATCTAGCGAGGCCGTGAAGACCATCCCTAAGCAAACCAGACTCACCATCCTGCGTGTTCAAGCTTGCCGAAGGCATGCTTTTGACCATCAGCATGAACCATACCTGCAGCCCCAAGAACATCCTCTGACCAAGAAGATCCTCTGGCGCTGTTATGAGTGGAAGCTCAATAGGCCTCTCTGGCTTTATGCAACAGCAACTACTAATGATGGTAGTACTGTGGTGATGCGCCGCCAGGCCGAGTGCAGGACACTGGCCGCCATCAAGGCTGTTATCAAAGCCAATGGCTTTGATTCAGATGGGACAGCGCTGGACGGGAGCGGCAGAGTTCTCTACGGTACCATAAATCTGGTAATATGGTCACCAAAGACACTACTGAACTTCGAATGGAACGACTTGGTCGAGTATCTGGCCGGGTTGGTCAAGACTCAGATTCTGCCAAGCTATGTCAAGATGCCTGGATACACGCCCATGGATTCTCAAAGACCACAGACACAGGTCCCGAAGCCACAAACTCAGAGACCTAATTCTCAAAGGCCTAGGGGTAGAAAGCCAGAAGGATTCACCATCGTGTAGTTTGTGTACAAAAGTGTATTATAGCTGAAAGTCAGAGCTCGGTGGGATCTGTGGGAGTGGCTTCGAGATGCCAAGCCACAAGGTGAGCTTTTGGGGCTTAGCGTCAATATGTACGTCAAAGGTGGAACTCGACGACACTTATGCAAGTCCGCCTGGAGCTTCCAGAGCTTCCCCAAACCTCAATCGCAACATCGTCGTCCGGGGCATCCCAGCATCACAAGCCGTCCGCGATTGGAAGCCGCATAGCTTCAGATACAACACTGCGCCAGTCTATTATCTCCCCGCGTGCAAGTAACTCACAAGCCGCAATCATGCTCGTCTCTCTCACAGTCGGCAAGGTCGACGCCGGCGTCACTGTCCTTCTGACCCCTGACAAGCGACTGGTACTTACAACGCCTTCTACAACCCTCCTACTCCCCAGTTCCCGAGCTGACCCTTACCCCAAGATCGAATTCCCCTCCATTCTTCTTCCTCCCGACATCTCCTCCGGCTCCATAGTCGACATCAACGTTGCGCGCAACAAGGCCTCCGAAGCCCACGCCGAGCGCGCCTTCCGTTCCCTCCAAGACTCGATCCTCTCCTCCTTCGGCGCCGACGCGCCCTCCCCACCCGTCCTCCGCTGCCGCAACGCGACCCAGACCAGTGTTGTTCTAGAATGGGATCCTATCCACCTCGCTACTGCCGATTTAATCTCGCTGGCTCTCTACCGGAACGGCCAGAAAGCCGGCAACATCCCCAAGCCCCTCGAAATGCATTCTACCAAGATCAGCGGCCTGGCGGTCGACACCGAGTACACCTTCCACCTCATCCTTCGCACCACGGCCGGGACGTTTGCCAGTCAGCGCGTGACGGTCCGGACGCATAAGATGACTGATTTGAGCGGTATCACCATCACGTTGGGCATCCTCCCCGCGGTGGTGAAGGAGGGGTTGACGGCGGCGGTGGAAAGGATCGGGGCCAAGATTGTGGATGGGGTTAGGATAGACACCACGCACTTTGTTACCACGGAGGGCAGGGGAATACAGTGGGAGAAGGCCAACGAGATGAATATCCCGGTCGTGAGGCCCGAGTGGGTGGATGCTTGCGAGAGAGGAGGGAGGATTTTGGGGGTGACCAAGTTTTATTTGGATGCCGCGAGGGTTGGGCCGGGGAGTTACGAGACGCCCCTCTCGGCGACGGCGCCGAGCCCGGTGCCGAAGCAGCCTGAGCCACAGCAGCAGAAGGATTTGCCTCCTCAGCCACCGGCTGCTGAACCTGCCGTGGCGACGACCGGTGCGCCCTCTGGAGAGGAGGCGAAGGAACAGGGAGGTGGTGTTGAGTCTGGCTCCAGTGATGGCGAAGAAGACCAGGAGGGGGATGCTGGAAAGGATGAGGAGAACGATGCGGAGCCCGGGTACAAGGCGCTGTCGGGGGAGCAAGATCATAAAGAGCTCCCTTCACACCCCAAGCAACCCACTGTTGAAGAAGGTGACAACGACGACGACGACGATGATGATGATGATGGGAGTAATAAAGGCGAGGACAGAAAAGGCAGCAGTAGCGCCGACGAGAAAGGAGGAGAGAAAGACGCGGGAAAGAAATCCCCAGGTGACGGAGCGTCCTTTCAGGATGTCGCTCTTTAAGTTTCTGTTTGGTGGCATCCAACAACAAACGAGCCGTTTGTCGCTGGTTACTTTTCTCATGTATAGACGTACTGCTTCTAGCTAAGCGTTGCTTGGGGCGTTGTATGGAGGTATTACACAAAAGCACAAGCTCAGGCAGTTTTTGTTTCTATCAAAGCGTATCTTGATTTACTACCACACATCAAGGGGGCACCTCCTCTCCTTTCCAGTCCCAGATTTTGCCTCGCTGTGATGGGTTTAAGGAGGTGATCACGTTCCAGAGCTTTTCGGCTGCGTCGTCTGGGGAGAAGAGGTTTGCTTCAGGGACGCCGGACCAAAATCCGCGGGAGAGGTCGGTCTTGACGGTGCCCGGGTGGTAGCCTACCGCTATGCATTTGGAGGCTGACTTTTGCTGGAGCTCGAGGTCGAGGGTTTTGACGGCCGAGTTGAGGGCTGATTTGGAAAGACGGTAGGAGTACCAGCCTCCGAGGCGGTTGTCGGTCATGCTGCCTACTCGCGCCGAGACAGACAACCTGCCGCGCCTGTTTAAGAAAGAGATTGAGGTTACGGGATAAGGGGGAGGACGAACCAAGTTGCGTGGGGGGGTAGACCTTCTGTGGGCTCGAGAGGGGCGGATCTCTTTGGGAGAAAAGGAACGAAGTGCTTCATTAAGAGGACTGGGCCGAGGGTGTTTACCCTCAGCGTTTCGAGGAGGCTGGGCTCGGTGATTTGGGAGATGGATTTCTCCGGGGGGGTAAGGAGGATGCCGGGGAGGGTGAGGGCCAGGTGGAGGTGGTGGGTTGTGGGCGGGAACAGCTCCCTGGCTTTTTCGGCGGCGGATTGGATGGCTGATTCATCTTTTACGTCTAGGTTTACGACGTGGAGGCGGTCTGACTCGGGATAGGAGGGGGGGAGGCTGGGGGAGCGGGTGGTGGTTAGGATGGGGATTGTGGAGGGGGTGGTGCGGAGGAGGTGGTGGAGGAGGGAGTGGGAGATGCCGCGGGTTGAGGGGGTGAGGAGGATCCAAGGTTTGGACATGGCGACAAGTTTGGTGATACTGATGGGAAGAGTGTTAGGATGGTGATGGTTTGTGAATGGATTCCTGATGGGGTGAGGTTGCCAACAAAGCCATGTGCGTCATTCAATGGGCGGTTTGAAGCCGTTGGATGAGGCGGCTCGATCTGAACCCCTGCCAAGACTTTACCGGATCATGTTGAGGTGAAAGTCGTCAACGCCGACATACTCATCAAGGCAGTGTATCAACTATGGCTCTTTAAATACTGAAGGGGCATTGCAAACAGCCCGGGGTAACTCGAAATATAACCTGTTGATGAGGTTGGCAGATGGGTACAAAATATAAACTGGCAGCACAGAATCGGTACCTATTCTTCTGTGGGCATCTCGCCAAAACTCTCCATCACCAGCTGTGCGTTAATTGCACTGTTATAAGACAACCCACTTGTTATTAGTGTGTATCTCTCTAATGACCAAGTAGCCAGTTACAGTAGTATCAAACAACTTTGACCTGAAATTCTCTGCGATGGCAACAGATCGCAATGGTATCACCTTTCCGAATATGGCCACTCAACAGAAGATGTCCCCTTTCTCGAGCGTGCTTTTTTCGTTCATGAAGCGCCTTGGTCGCCGCGTTTGCATCCGACAGGGCCGACTGGGATTTTGCTCTAATATGATCCATCCATTTCTTCAACTCTGCCCTCTTGGGTGTACCGTCGCTCGGGTAAGACAGGGGAGGAACTTGTGGCAAGTTTGATCTTGCCTCTTCCACTCCCGTTCCCTCCACCGCTTCCATCCCCGTCCCCTTTGCTTCTTCCTCTTGGATAGCTCTCTGCTGTGAACAGCCGGTTTGTCTTGTGATGAGTTGCTCTTCCAGAGCTCCTTCCCCAATAGCCAGCCTGCTCTTTGCGAGCATATTTCACGTTGGAAGACTCGATCGGTTTGAACATTGAAACTGCCTTACCACATCACATGTCGGTAGTTATCTGAGATTCAACGAAGTAGATATCTTTCCACCACCCCTATTCATCGAGCCCATTCTTCAACCCTTCCTATGCCCCATGGCTAGGTACACTGTCCAAGCTCTTCTACCACCTCCTTTACTCTCTCGTTCAGTCGAGAATCCAATGACTGGAGGAAGCCGACCAGCGCCACTAAGGCCCTCTCCATCCACCATATTATCTCGGACCCCCTTTTCATCTGCAAAACCTCAAGCTCTGGCTCAAGAACCTCCTGGACTCGGTCTCGAGTAAGAGTCTGGGCGTAACAGCTTGCCGTTCAAAGTGATCCCTTTTGAAGATGACTAGCTTCTTGGTCGTCACGGTAGTCGTGACCTCTCGCTTGATGACCTCCTGTCGACGCCCTTTGTGTTATTGTAGGTTTGGTGCCGTTGCAAGGGGGCCAGGTGTGAAGGTGGAGATGTGATAGGAGGTGATTATGACAAGGTGATGATTCTGCATCTCGCCCTGCCTGATTGGAAAATAGGGTTTCTGTCGGTATATGTAAAAGTAGCAGGAGCTCTGGGGTTGGGTGCTGTTGGTTGGGTTCTGAAGGCGATGTTTGCCTCGTTTCTCATACAGAGCTCTGTTATCATGTATCTATTTGACCGATGGGCCATCTCACGCCAACCGTCATCTAGCTGCAGCAGCTGTGGTGACTACTCTGCCTATTTTCGCAATCCAATCATCCATACTCGGTCAAGACTGGAGACAACCACCCTCTGAGAATGTGCCATGCAAACACTCCGATTGATTCTAGAATCGTTTACTTCTAAAGCTCATAACTCCATCACATGACACATAAAATATAGACTTTATCCCCTTTCCCCTATCCACCATCACCTGTGCCCCCCAAGAGGATCCTCCACCTCTCTCAACTCCCCCTCCTCCCCAGCTCCAATCTCCTCAACCAACCCCCTCATCACCGGCTCCAGCGTCTCCATCCCACTCAGCTGCGACATCCCCGGCCAAGGCCACTCCCTCTTCCCCAGACCGCTTTCCCCACCCCTCTCTTCCTCTTGTCTCTGTTCAACCTCCCTAACGCGCCTCGTAAACATTGTCCCAAAGTCCCCTCCCAGCAACGACACCCCCGCATGCCGTGACGGCAACCGATCAACCGCCACCTCCTGCCCCCCCTGACTGTACGAATGCAGCAACAGGTCATCATTACTCGGATCCCAATAATGCGAGCTCACATCAGAGGTATTCCTTGTCTGTGGCGGCTCGTAGTACCGGGAATGATAACCCGCCGGGATGGGTGGGTTGGAGTGGGAGAGGTGTCGGTAGTCAAGGGAGTCACTGTCGTTTGTGGAGGCCTCTGAGGAGATACGGTGGCGAGGGTAGGGGTTGTGGTGTTGAGGGCAGGGGTTGCGGTGTTGAGGGCAGGAGTAGTGTTTCCTCCTTGTGGTGGTGGTGGTGGTGACTCTGGGCGTGGCGTCCCCCGAGGCGATGTCGCTTGTGCTTTTGTAGGTGCTCAATGTTGATCTGGAAGAGGGTAATCGGCGGGCCAGGCGCTCGATCAGGGGGATGAGGGTGTTGAGCCAGCGGTTGTTGACCGATTCTAATCTGTCGAGGCGTTGAACCAAAAGTTCAATTTCATGGTTGTGGGTGTAGCGGAGTTCTTCGTACTGACGTAGGAGGTTCTGGTGGGACTCTGACCGGGGGACGGCTGCTGGAGAGGAACGACGGAATGAACAAGCCGTTGGAGGTCGGGTAGAAAGGGTGCTATAGGAGGTGCTTGTTGAAACTGTTGGAACGAATCTCGAGTGTCGCGCGAGAATGAGATGTTCAATAGAGGTCGTGCTTCGCATGTCGGAGAAGCTGGGCATATGGCGGACTTTTCGTCCATGATGTTGAGAGTGGGGGGACGTGTCGGAGCCGGTGATGTGAATCTCAGGGGTGCTGTGGAAAGGGGAAATAGTGCTTTTTTTGCTGACAAGACTGCGCTGCTCCTTCAAACGAGGAGCTGGTGACTGGCGTGCTGAGACTGGCTGCACATCAACAACGGTCATGATGGGTGTGATACGGAAAGTGCAAGAGGGTTTCGGTTTGGGTGATAATGGCGAGAAAGGTTCTAGAGGCGGAAAGATCGAAGCGGCCCTTGATTGGAATGACAGAAGGTGAGGGCTCATAGGTGTGCAGTGTCTCGTCGACGGAATGTCCTCTCTGTCGCTTTGTTCCGCATCCAGAGGGTCATGGATAGCAGCCAGCGTGTGTTGTCGAAGGAACATATTGGAGGTATGAGCGGTGGCGGTGTTATCACGTTTGATGCCCATGGCAGGGTGCTCATCTGCGGGACTTCGAGGATTGCTCATGACGGTATGAGGTCGAGTGTCGACAGTGACGACATCTACTGGAACGAAATCTGATATCGAGCCTTTTGGGAGCGGTGTCAGCTCATGGGGGGAAGGGATAGTAATCATGCTGTGGGCACCGACCGAAGAGTTCGCCATCCGCGAGGGTGGCCGAGATTGCGTCCGGCTCCCAGTCCCCCCCTGTGCTATGGGTTCTGCGGCCGAGAGCACGCGGTCAGTAGAGAGCCTTTCCATTGGCGACTCTGGCGACGGGAGCATCGGGAACAACTCCTCACTGTTGGCACTTGTACTGTCGTTGGTGGTGCCTGAAGCAACCGATTCGCTAGACTCACGCTTCTCTTCTTCTACTGGCGGCAGAATCGTGACAGTGCCAGCCCGTTCGTCATCTGAAGGCGGCGGGGTGGGCTCTTGGGTAGGCTCATCAAGATGGTCGTACTCAACAGGTATCGATATGGCGATGTGGCGATAACCACCAGTAGTTGTTCCAGCAACAGCTGTATCTGGCAGCCGAATTACGCCACCAGATGCGGGCCTCCCGTCCTTCTTCTTTCCTCTCTTGACCCTCTTCTTCCAAAATGACCAA
The DNA here is from genome assembly GCF_000226545.1 of Podospora anserina S mat+. Taxonomy (NCBI): domain Eukaryota; kingdom Fungi; phylum Ascomycota; class Sordariomycetes; order Sordariales; family Podosporaceae; genus Podospora; species Podospora anserina. Next base: position 1,880,166 of record NW_001914853.1, read on the forward strand.
AATGGGCGTCTCTTCTTCGTGGTGACAGGTGGAGACTCAAACGTGTCAGGAATGGACATGTAATTCTGGGGTGGTGGCGAGGTGTTGCGGAGAAACTCAATCAGGGCCCTCGAGCTATCCCTGTCGTTCGCCCTTTTGATCTTGCGCCGAATGACGTCCTCGTCGGTGTCTGGGCGGAAAATGTCGGTGAGAATGCTCGAAGCATTCGAAAGCTTGCGGAAGGTCTTGGGCCGGCTGTACTGGGATATTTGGCTGTCCATTTCTTCCAGCTCGTTTGAATGGATGGTGGTCTCCAGAGAACCGCCTCGCCTGTTGCGCAGATGGGAACTGTCTTCCACCACAATGACAGTCTCCCTCTGCACTCGTATCCCGCCAATGTTGTCCGAAGACATGATGACGAACGTGCTTGATAATTATTGACTGCGATCCATGTTAGTCATCTACGGAAGGTGTCTCCGGGGTCACTCATTGGGTAGGTAGGTAGACCTCTCCAAAACCCAGCTCTCGGTCCCTCAAATATCGGATAAGGGGTACGATATTAACCAGGGCAATGACCCCTTTCTCGTCAAAAAGGAAACCAAAAATGAAAATAATGTCTCAAAAAATAACTTTTGTCATCAAATCATCAAAACTGCTAGAGACTCTGCACCATGTTTGCCGCAAGGGAAGACGAACGAATGCGAACAAGTCCCGTCTGGGCATGAAGACGTATAGAAACAAAAGAGGGAATCAACTCACCCTTCCCAAAATGCGAGATGAGTCGACTCTTAACCAAGTAATCGCCCACTCCCCCTCCACGATCTCAAACTCCAAACAAACATTTCCTTCTACTAAGCTCCCCTAGTCCCAAGCAACGCGCATGAGGAAAGCGTCATCTGAGCGTGGCAAGCTTCCCAGCAGTTATCACCGTCTGAGCACTCGCGAATAAACCCGAGCTAGCTGATAACCAGCGTCTCTTAGGTAATATCCCATCTCTCATCCTAGGAATAATCGCAGCCCGTCCCGACAAACCCGGCAGATTCTGCACGCCTGCTTCCATTGTGTCTTCACCTCAGCCGAACCTCAAACATACGCTCCCAGAATGACGAGCATGGCAAAGCAACAACAAACAACATCCCCAACCTGCCGAGGCAGCCCCGATCAAGGTTCAACGCTCCGCCCCGATTCCCAAACCCCTGCGCCAGCTCCCGAAAGACTTGGCCCCCCCCCCCCCCCCCTCCCCCAGCGCGTCCACACGACCTACTGACGACAAAACCCGGGACCTGACGATCTCTGTTTCGACTCGGGAAAACAACCCCCGAAATCAGATATGCGCTACCATATCTCCAGTTGAGCTCTCGCAACTTGTGTACCCGAGGCGTCCTTCTCTCTTCAACAACACCCCCCCTCAGATAGCAACTGGTATGCGTGGCATCACTGGTTGCCTTCCCGCAATGCCCGCCCAGTCCTCCCAGTCCTCAAGCACGTATTATGCATCCCGACTCACATACATATGCAAAGACGATCTGTTTCAGATTCAAAATAAAACACGCCGGACCAATTTCTGCAGGCTAACTGCATCTCCTGCACTTCCCCAACGTCTTCAACGTCGTCGTCATATCAACGCCAAGCCCCCCGTCCTGCCAAGCCCACACAGTCGGAGAATATCTACCAATCAAGCAGCTTCCCCCATCTCATCGCCATAAAATAAGCTTCTGGTCGATCGTCAACCGGTGGATCGGTGATCTTGGCAATGGAATCCACTGTCAACAACGTCGACCGGGCCAGCACCGTTCGCTAGAAGGTGGTAAACATTGGCATCAGTCCCAGTAAATCTGGGAAGAAGGTTCCCATGATGGGGAAAAGAAGAAGGAGGGGGAGTTCATCGTGCTGTATAGCATGCCTGTCGATGAACAAGCGGAGCCGTAGCACCCATGACGGTGTGTCCGAGGTTCGAATCTCATCAATGCCAGGTTGACATCGAGTACAATCACGATTTGTGCAGCAGCCACGTTGTTGCACCCAAAGCCCTCACCTCGCCTCACGTAGCCATCTCACGAGCCCTCTCAACCCTCACCTCAAGCAACCATCTCCCCACTGTAAAACTAGAGCCCCAGCCCCGGAGCCATGGCATAAACCCTCTATGGTCGCTTCTACAAATATCTAAGCATGAAATCTTCATGGTTAACCCCCGCTCCATGGCTGTGGCCAACCAATGCTACCAAATGCCTTTGTTTAGCCATGAAAATGCGCAAGGCCTTCCCACTGATGAGCATAGTATATAAACCATAAAAAAACAATAAAACCGATATTTGCCGTGACCGGAGGACGCATCAAGTCGTTTTTAAACGTCAAACACGCCCTCGCACTATCTCCAAACGTATCATGAGCCACACGTCTCTCGGTTAACGTCTTGGCCCTGGTTTCCGCCTAATAAAGGGGTCGCTCGCTGGCTTGCGTGCTGGCGGTACCGGTCCCTATTTCATTCATCAGCACTCCCCCTGAACTGGCAGGACACATCTATGACTTACCCTAGATCCGGGCGGGGGTCCACTAGGCCTCTGACCCTGTCCATTAGGCGGCCCGTTCGGTCTCGGGCCCTGTCCTGGTCCCGGCACATTCGCCACCTGAGGCTGCTGACCCCATTGCTGCGGACGTGGAGGTTGAGCCGCAGGTGCCCTCTCCGGGGGCGCCAGGCCCAACACCTCCATAGCTGACGGGTCGATGGGTGGCTTCACCGTGGCTGCTCTCGGCATGACTGGTGGAGCGGCATTCATATTGTGACGCGCCACATTCGCGTTCTGTTGAATCTAATGGTAGAGTGTCAGTCGTCTGCGTTCTTGATTCTTCGTTTCGTTCCATGTCGATATTCACCTTTTTGGACGGGCGGCCGTCGTCGTTGCTATCGCGCGCCCGCTTCTTTCCTGTTGATCCAACCGTTGGCTGGATAGTGGGCGGCATGTCATCACGAGGACCGCTTGGGCGACGATATGGCAGGTTGGCTGGAGGCGCATCAGGCATCTCCACATTAGAAGAAGGCACATCAGGCATCTCAACATCTTCGGTTGGGCGTGGGCGAGATGGTGCAGGAGGGGGGGCACCCAGCTGTTTAAAGGCGGCAGCTGGCAACTGCGGACCACGGCTGTCCAGCATGGCCAGAATGTTACCGGTGGTGTACCGGTCACGCTCCTTGGCGTCCTCAATGAGCTTATTCCAGTATTCACCCTGCTGAAGCGCCCGGGAGTCGCCCAAAATCCACAGGGATGACTTGGCACGTGTCAGACCGACGTTCATGCGGCGAATATCAGTCATGAAACCGATACCACCAGTCGGGCTGGCACGAACGCAAGAGAAGATGATGATCTCACACTCACGACCCTGGAACGCATCGGTAGTGTTGAACTCGATCTCCTCTGTAATGCCCTCACCATACTTGTCGGTGAACCTCTGTCGCAATCTGTGAAGCTGAGCCTTGTAGGGAGTAATGATGCCGATCTTGCCTCTGGCATCGACGTTGCTGTAGTCAGAGCGGAAGCGCTGGTACAGTTTCATAGCAACCTTGAGCTCTTCCTCGTTAACCAGGGACTGGTTTTTAGGCCCACGCGATTGCGAACCCTTGACATCAAAGAACCGGTAAGGGCCAAGATAGACGCTCTGGTGCCACGGCTGGAGACGCAAGCCTGCCATGTCAGCGCCGTCTTGGAGCAGCCCTTCGTAAAACTCCTTGCTTGGGAACCTGCTGATTTCGGGGTGCATGCGATACTGCATGTCGAGCAGGTGGACATCTTTGGCGTGGTTCTTTTGCATGCGGACGAACAAGCTCTGGTCGTAGCCGTATCTAGCAGCAGACTGAGAGAGAACGGTAGGCGGCAGCTGCTTGGGATCACCGACCAGAATGCATTTTGAGCAGCCATACTTGAGCGGAATGAGTGCACTAAGCTCCACACATTGGGCCGCCTCATCAATGATGACCGTCTCAAACTCGACATTGAGATTCTTGAACATCTCGTGGCCGCTACCGCTCAGTGTGGCACACAAGACCTGAGCTTTGTCGAGAATTTCTTGCTGAACCTGTCGGCGTTTGATCTCGACCTCACGTTGGAACGTGTTTCCACTGCTCTTGTCGGCCTCGATGCGAGCTCCGATGTGGGCACGGCGTTTCATCAGGTCGTCGTACTCTCTCTTCAGCTTGTTCATCAACTGATGATCATCGGCAGCTTGAGCAGCATCAAGCTGTGGCCGAAGCTCGGAGAGTTTGACCTTGATCTCGCCAGCTTCCTTGTGCATTTGCTCGCGGTCGCTGGGTCCACTGCTGTTGATCACCGCTTCCATCCGTGCCTTGACTTGCTCATCCAGGGTCACGTCTTTAACACCAGCGTTGATAGCGTCAGTTCGACCGAGACGCAGCACCTCGATCTTGTGGTGGGTTCCGTTCATTGTCTTTACGCCCTGCTTGAGACGCAAGACCAGCTCATCCACGGCTGCGTTACTGGGGGCACAGACAAGCAGCTTCCTGGCCGGGGCTGTGGTGGGTTTTGCCGTGAGTCCCGGCCGGGGGATGCTGACGGCACCATTGGAACCCTTGAGAGAGTTCGACAACAGGCAGCCAACCATGGCGACAATGGTTTTAGTCTTGCCCGTACCCGGAGGGCCCTGTACCAAAGTAAACCCATCATTCTCCTTCGCATTCAAGATGGCCTTTGCTTGCCCAAGATTGAGTTGGTAGTTGTCCATCACCCCTTTGATAGCCTGATCGCCAAAGTTGAGCATCGGCGACGGCTCAGCCTTGAGAACCTCATCCATCAAGTCATAGTACTGCAAGCTTTCCAGAGCAGCATATTCGCGCTCGATTGTGGTCATGTTGGTGATCTTGACCACCGAGAACTCGCTACCCGGAACAAGGGCCTGATGGATTGGATTTCCCCTACCATTCAACCGATAGACAACCTCGACGATGTCTTTCTTGTAGGTTGTCTTCCAGATACGAGAAAGACAATGCAACTCCTCCGGTTGGTTCAAGGGATCCTCTCCTCTTGACATCAAAACAATGTCGCCTTCCGAGAGACCACGGTCTTTGGAAACCGCAGCAGGCACCGAAGCCGTGACCTCGACAAACTTGTCAACCGCCATACGACTCAAAACCTTGATCCCAAATTGCTTCGAGGTAGTTTCATCCTTGGCCGTCACGAACGACCGCCAGGCTTCATTGATGAGCAGGGGGAAAAACGTTTGCTTGTAGCTGACGGGATCGTTGTACGTGTTGGAGACTTCCGCACAGCGATACCCATTTGGAGGGTCATTCCCTTCATGAAAAATATCCCATTCAAGAATCGCAAGGTGAAGTGTGTCCATCGGGGGGATCAGACGAGCACGCATATCCTTGGCGGACCGCATGAGCTTGACCTTCTTCACAGGTCCGCGGTTCTTCGCCATCAAGAGCTCAAGACGACGTTGATCAGCCTCGCTCAAGGTCTTGTTCGCCTTCTTGGCCTTGAGAACAATCACCTCATCATCATCATCCGACTGGTCCTCATCCTCCGAAGACGACCCAACCATGATTTCGTCCTTCAACGCCGGGGCATGGTCTTTGCCCTTTGCACCAGCGATGCCTTGCAAACCAGAGCCTTCACCTGCCACAATCTTTGTCGGCGCACGCAAAGCTCTGGCCTTGGCAATAGCTTCGGCGTCACGCTTGGCCTTCTCGGCCTTCTCCCTAGCTCGTGCCTCCTTGAGAGAGGCCTGCTTTGCAGAAATAGCGGCTGGACTAAGCACTGTTGGCTGCTTGGGCTTGACAATCTCGGACTTCAGCTGCTCCAGCTTCGACTTGTTCTTGTCATACGTCGGTGTGAGGCTGAGCAGAGGATCTTTGTAGTCCTTGGAGGTCGCCTTGAAGAAGTCAAGCTTGCTCTGCTTGAGAGCGCGCTCTCTAGCCTCTTTCTCGCCGGGTTTGATGCCCATGAACTGCTCCTCGATCACGGCATCCTCTCCGAGAGCCTTGAGTAGTTCAATGCGCTGCTCGTCCGTCAGATTTGTCTTAGTAGGATACTCTGGCCTGGCGCCATGTGATCGCTTGGCGTCCTTGATCATCTTGCCCAGGTGTAACAAGGTGTTTGGAGGCAGTGCCATGTCCTGCTGCTTCATTCTGGTGATCAGCTGCTTGACGATCCTGATAATACCAGAGATAAGGTATTGATCACGGAGCTGAAGCATGTCCACCAGCGAGAAAGAATAGAACCGAGGCGGCTCGAGGACATCCTTCATGGCGTCTGAGGTCGGGATTCCAGTTTCACTGCTCTCTTGGTGGGTTAGAGCAGAGGCAAGAACACCATCTTGCTCAAACAGCTTGTTGGCGAGCTCCATGACATCTCGACAAAAGTCCTCCATTACCTTCTTCTCGACCATCTCGTGCCACTTCCTCATCATCCTAAACGAGTGATCGATGGCCCTCCAAACACTTCTCCACCAGCTCTTGACGACGGCCCGCTCATCGGCCGTCATGGTCTTGCGTCTCAACTGACCGGACGATGGATCGCAAAGGCCATTCAGTACGAACTCACTGCACTGGAGGATGGGGATCATGTGCGTCCAAGGCGCACCTTCACCCTTGTACGCCGAGATGGTTTCAACAGCATTGGTGATAGCTTGCACAAACGGCTGGAAATGCCTCTCCACCATCCTTTCAATGGCATCGCTACGAACCATTTCGTCAGTTATGGCCTTGATCAGCTCAAAGCCAGCTTCGCGAATCGCCTCTTCGCCATGGATGAGCGATGACACGATGGCTTGGATCGTCTTGCCATAATTGGAGCACAGGTTTGCTAGCTCTGACTGCGTAAAGTCGGTCATGCGGTTCAGGACTTTTCCAATAGCAGCTGTTTGTTGTTGATATCGATTGTTGAATACCTCGTGTTCCTTCTTGAGCTTATCCTTTCGCTTAGGGATGAACTTCTCGATGGCACGTAGCGGCAGGGTAGCTTGTAGCATAGCTTCTGCCAGTTCGAAATGGCCGAACTGAGAGGGCCAGAGCATCTCAAGAAAAGACTCCCACAGTTTCCCGGAATCCCTATTCATAATATTTTGGACTGGCCGGCGATCAACTAGGGCCTTCCATTCGATCTCCGTGGCTCGCGCATCAAGGGCCAAAGCTGAGTGAATAATGGCTATGCCGGCCTTGGAGAGACCGATGTTGTATGTGTCCCCAGGCCTCAGCTTTGCGGCCCCAATGATGACTTCACCATACTGGAGTACTTTGTTCAGCAGCTGATTGACCGTGATGAGGGATGTCTGTGTGTCGAATGGGTTCTCTGGGTCCAAGAAGCCCTTCAAGCATTCGTGGAGAGCAACCAAGCCCGAGAGAGTGCAAGTAGCATGTGCTGAGCGGTCGCACGACGGATCCTGCCGAAACGTGCTCAGGAGATGCTGCAAAACAGTGTCGCATGCATCTGAGCGCTGGATTTGCGGCAGTGAACGAATGAAGGCCATTAGCCAGCCAGCCAATACCGGTACCTTGTCGCCACTGTCACCTCCCGATTCCATCCTCTCGGGCAGAAGCGAATTGTTCAGGAGCGGACGAAAGCCTGGGCTCATGAAGATTTGCTCCACCAAGGTGCTGGGCGAAAGCTGAGCAAACGCAGCCCAAAACGCTTTGGGTGCCTTTTCCATGAGACCTCGGAGTCCTTGCAAGACCGACAACAGGGCCTCGTCTGAATCCGTCATCAAGTGCTCCAGGGCAAGAAAATAAATATTGGGCGAGACCTCCATTGCTCGAAGCCAGTTCACAATTTGTTTCTCGCCCAACAGCCGCAGTATCTTCGAAAAGCCCCGCCAGAATCTGGGTATCTTATCTGGAGTGTTGCCCCCTCTGCTCATCGAAACCCACAGGATTGACTCTGTCAACCAGGGAGATACGGCCCAATCCCACTCGTCCTGCTTCAAGCTTTCGGGTTCTCGCCGGTCCCAAGCGGCCTCGGCAAAGTCCCTCTTGTACTTTGACTCGGAGAAGAGAAAGGACGTCATCGATGGAAGCAAACCGCCAGGCAGTTTGGCGGGCTTCTTACGCTGGGTGTTCTCAAAAACATAGTCAAAGTCCTGGATGCGATCCTTGAACGCAAGATACTTCCAACTGCAGAGTGCCTCGAAGAGAGCCAAGACTGCCGAGATGCTGTGCTGGACCAACTTCGTTGTTGTCATCGGACCATTCCTTTCAAGTATATCTCTGGCTTCCTTCAGCCCACGGTCGATGCGTCCCCTGTCGAAATCGTCCAGGTGGGTTTCCATGACACGGATATGCTCAGGGCGCAGGCATCTACAGCACATTAGAACCAACCTTTGGGTACTCAAGTCCGCCTGATAACTACTTACTCGGGGAGGCGTTGCAGAAAGGGTTCCCGTGCTCGGTGCCAGCGTCGTATGCATGAGTCGCACCGTGTAAGGTATGTTTCAACACGCTCCTTCCAATTAGGAAGCCATGTGCTCGAGCGCTCTGGCGGGAGTCCCATCAGGAGGCTGAGGTTGTATGATATCTGGAGGCGATGCTTGTAGTCCTCGTTTCGCTTTTTCTTTTCCTCGACGGACACAGCGCCGCCACCAGACTCGTCGGGCTCATCGGGGAAGTCGAGGTTCTCATAGTCGGTGAGATCATCGTCGTTTAATTTCGGGCAGCACAGGTGAGCGTCGGGTGGGAAGTCTTCGAAATCATTGTGCCATTCGATGATGGTCTGTTCGAGATTGCCCTCCATGGCTGCGGTTGGCTCGACGAGCAACGTCGATGTATCGAACGCTGTACCGATGTGGTTTATTGAAGATTAGGTCAGGCCAGACCATCCATCGGCAACCTGGTGCTAATACTGTCAAGTTGTTGTGGGGGCATGCAGAGAAGAAAACCCCCGGAGAAAACCAGGGATATCCGGTCAGAGTCAAAGAGAGAAAGAACCAGCAGTGGAAGCCACGGTCAATCTCTCTAGAAATTTTCTGAGGGAAGCAAATCTGTGCAATGCCAGGTTCTTCACGTGATCCTGGGCAGGTAGCAAGCAAAATGCGCTGACCTGCCAAATATTTGCAGTGCGTGGGTGGATTTGATTGCAGCTTCTGGATTTCTGGGGCAGTCGCGAACTTTGAGAAGTTGATCCCACAGCAAGCGCGTCGTGCCGTCTGTGGAGCACTTTAAGTGGGGCAACAATTAGAACCCCTGCAAAAGCTTGAGGCTTGAGTGGGGTGGGTGACCTAGTGGGGTCCTTTGAACTGTCGTGCCTGTTAACATCACCAACATTTGGTTACTCCGTAGCACTTCATCACTTCATCAGATCGAGCACCTTGGGTTGACTGGATTGATGTATAAATGAATCATTGGCAAACTATACGCTATCTGGAAGTTTGGGCCCGTCGTTTCTATACTCCCTATAAACCGATATCATCGGCAACCTTTCGCAACTATGAGAAGCGTCAACATGGTTGAATCAAATGCTCTCTCGCCGTTTGCAAGCTCATGAAAACCACTGTGTTAATGGCAATGCCACAATCACCCCGGACTGCGATTTAAGCGTCATGATCCATGTCGTCCTTCTAAATCTCATCCTCATCCTCCATATCAACGTCCTGGTCCTCATTCTCTTCCTCGTCAGCATCCTCTCCGTCATCTTCTTCCACACGATCCATGCCTTCATCCACATTAGCATCCTCCTCCTCTTGATTGAAACCATCCTCACCCTCATCCTCCTCCTCATCATCATCATCCACATTGTCCTCGCCAATCTTCCCGTTTTCTTCGTCCTCCTCATCTTCATCCTCCTCCTCCTCCTCATTGGCCATCTCCTCTTTGCTGACCTTCCCCTCCTCATTGGCCTTCTCCTCCTCGTCAGCCATCTGCTCTGGGCCATGCTGCTCCTCATCTTCATCGTCTGTGCCTTCATCTTCAAATTCCTCTCCCTTGACAGCACCCGAATCTTCCGAATCCTCGTCCTGTTCTGCTTTCTTTCTCATCTTTCTCGGTTTCTTGGGCGCCGGTGGCTTAGCATCGTCTTTGCTTCGATCGAGCAAATGTTCAAGCGGGCAATCGGGGGCCCCAAGCCAGTCCTTGGTGCCGGGCTTGGTGTTCTTCCTGCATTTGAAGCAGGTCTGTCCATGACGAATAAATAACTGGTGTAGCCCGTATTTTAAATGGTCCGGCACCATAAAATCTCCGTGGCGAAAGACATTGTCAGGGTCAGCCTTGACTGGCGTCCAACCAAGCCAGCGACAAAACTTATGAACATGGGTATCGACAGCAAAGCACGGCATGCGCAGGCAAAAGAGTGAGACGCAGGCGGCTGTCTTGATGCCAATTCCAGGAAAGCTCACAAACTTTTCCATCGCTTGGTCTTTGGTCATGGCGTGCATGTAGTCGAGCGAAAGAAGATCGGGGGGAGCGCCATCCTTGTCAGTGTTTTCGGCAGTGCCAGCCTGCTTCATGCGCTCAAGGTTCTCCTCATACACTTTGTCCAGGATTAACTTGATGTGTTGAGCTTTCTTGGGGCCATTGCCAGAGATTCTGATCGAGTTCACCAGAGCTTGGGGCGATGAAACCCGCACCTTCTCCCAATCAATACTACCCGCACCGCTTCCCTCTGTACGAATCCCAAAGTCTTTCCCCAAATTTCTGATCGCTGCATCAGCCATGGCCATCAAAGTATTACCGCTGATGAGTGTGCGTAAAAGAGCGTCAAGGACACAAGGTACCTCACCGCAACCAGCAATTTCCAGAGAGGCTGTGGGGATTCTGTCCGGCTGTTTAACCTCCCCGTGCATCTCCGTCAGGATCCTGTGAACCTCTTCGCAGGCCTCGGGGGTGGGGACTCTTCTGTAGGGATATGGGCTGTAACCGGGCGTCAACCCATAAGGATTGTTTTGGCCACGCTTGACTTGGGTTCTGTAATCGGGATTCAGAATCTGTGAGGCATCCACCACAATCTTCCCCAGACTTTTGGTGACGAGGTTGTCCTTCAAGGTGGCCCCTTTGAAGATGATGAGCTTTCGAGTAGTCGCAACAATGCTGGTCTTTTCCTCAGCGACTTCCTCCTTTTTGGTAACAACAACGGTCTGCTCTGGGATCTTTTCCTCGTACTTGACCACTGTTTGGGCGGTGACAGCAGTACGGGAACGAGTAACCCGGCCAATGATCTCTTCTTGGTGTGTGACATGCAGGTTCTCGTCAACAGTCTCGGAGTCACCGACAACTGTTTCTGCCTTAGTGATCCTTGAGGCAGTTTCGACAGCTACTTCCTGCTTAACATCTACTTCCAGCTGACTGGATGTCTCTGATTTGCTGTCTTCTTTTGAAGGGGCTTTGGCTTTGGTGACACGATAGCCAATGCGTTTTTGTCTGGCTGCAGTCTTTGGAGCTGCTTTTCTGGGGGCAGCCCTTCTGCCAGTTGCTTTCCTTGGGGCAGCTCTTTCAGACGGAGATTTGGTTGAAGGCTGAGCACTCGCGGAAGGTGAGGTTGGTGGCGTCAAAACGATCTCGGGATCTGGGACGGCGGGGTGTTCGTCCGTCTGGAGTTGATCTGCCGGATTGTCTTCAGAAATGGGCTCGGGTTCACTGCCCACTGAAGTCTTCTCGGTCTCATCTAGGGCAACAGCTGAATTCTGCGTGACCAAACCCATACCATGGGGAAGAACCCAACCACCTTTGATCGGCTGAGCGGTCTTCTTGGTCCGACGTGTGCGTTTCGCGGGAGTCTTGGTAGCCAACGGTTCAGCCAACGTCGCTTCAAACTTGCGCTTGGAGGTGGCAATGTCTGGGGGGGTGATAGGCTCAGTCGATGAGGCAGCGGGAGAATGCGCTGGAGACTTTGCAGGCACTGAATTGCTAGGGGGGGCGAGTTGGTCAAGAAGTGAAACTCCCGCAATCACAGCATTGTCTTCAGCGCCGGTCGGAGTTTCTCCGGTCGTCTGGAGAATTGGAACAAGAGGGCCTTCGGCCGCTGCCGCAGCTTGGGCAGCTCGTCTTGCTGCCCCGCGAGTCCGCATGGTGATGATGATACGTGAGAGAATTGACAAGTTGTTGCGAAGACTAAGAGGAGAAGGTCAGCACGAGATCGAGGAGTTTTGCATAAAGTTTTCAACATGTATTGATAGGCTTTTGTGAGACTTGTGTTCGTCGAGATGCCTGGTCGGTCGGTTTGCCCGATAGAGCTTCGCTGTGCTCGATATTCCCACTCTGGGGTATGTGAGAAGTCTCTGAGGCAAGAGAAAGGGAGGAAGTTTTCACAACCCCTCCAGGAGTGAGAGAACTCAAGATGTATAGACCGATAAGAAACAGGTCCTGGAAATCCCAGAGCAAATCGGCCGCCCCACCTGCCGTGAGGTGGCTTGCCCGATAAAGCTTCGTTCTTTCCGTCCGAGACCAATTCACCAGCCAGATTACCGCCGAGACTAGCGGTATTACAGTGCGGCTGATACTGCAGAGTTTTCATTCAGGAGTGGCTAGGCAGGAGCGATAAGGTACAAAACATCGGACGGACCTGAGTTCTCGGCCAGTTGTTGGTAGAAGCTGGATCTCTATTGTGAATACAGGCAGGAGCGAGGGCTTCCACAAGATAACAAGATGGAAAGCCCTTCGAAGCACTGAGAATACCCGTCGAAAGCCATGGACGGAATTTGAGCCTGCTTGCCCGGTGGTGGGAGTATGGTATATAGAAGAGTACTGGTGGTTCAAATGTCTGGAGTAGGGGGCCAATGTGTTGCGTATGTTGGGCCTTGAAGCATGAATCCGGCGCAGGAAGATGTCATCTAAAGTCTGAATAGTCTTCCTATGACTTGAAAATGGTGTGTAATCAACTTTGTGGTGAATGATCCTTTACTCTCTCTAAAGCACACACCAACCCGAGCTGCTGAAGTCACGAGATGGAATGAGACATGCGAGTAGTATGGCAAACAACGGTAAATTGACTTGGTGAATCGATCATGTTATTATTCTACTCTTTGATGGGAGTCATAATTACTTAATACAACATCGTTTGAACCTGGACAAAATCTGTTAGTCAAATGGCCAACACATAGAAGTGGTACAAAGGTGTGATTTTGTATGTTGTTGTTCAGCGATGGATATTTTCTCCGCACAAACAGTCTCGGCAGTCAAGGTTTTGTCATATCGTAGAGTCATCAGGCAACAAGGAAAATGTCATAGAGAGGGTGACTTACTCAAAGATTATTTATATTGTCGCTGTGTGTGACATCGAGTTCCGTGAACTGGGTGAGGATGGGTGAGGATAGCAAAGAAAGTTGAAGCAATTTTCAAGCTCCAAAATTGCTGCAGGCTGCGAGGGATTATTTTTCTTGGGTGGAGCATGCGGAAAGCCGGGAACAGTTTCCCCGTGCACTCCACTCAAGCTGAAACAACCCTAACCCATTGGTCTTCCCAGTGACGTAACCAACTAAGTTCTGGATCTGTTGACAAACATCAGCCCCTGAATGCGACTATCTTCAAATTCCGCAGCGGCACAAGTTGTGGAACATGGTTTTCCATAGAGTAATGATACTGACCGGCTATCTGAGCTATCTATCTTCTTTCTGTGATACACCTTCTCTTTTTCGTGGCTGCCCTGAAGCGGGAAATTGCCCACCCCTTGCCGACGCTCGGACCATATCACGCTGCTCCGACAACCACTTCCACCACTTCGACACAGGTGGATGGCTCACCGGTTGTCCTTGTCTGAGACCCTCACTTTACCCTATAATGGAAATATCGACATCTTGTTGATAAAGAGCACAGCAGATGGCCATGATCTTTGATTGTCCCAATGAGTTTGATACAGTGGAGGTGGGGGACGCTGCCCATCTCATGGCGGCCGACCCCCTACCGAGCTCTTCCGCAACATCATGGGAATTATGACAGAACGTTCCGTCACAGTGGTGCTCTTACTAGTTCAAATAACCTTGAGCCAGTAGGGTTTCCTTCACGGAGCTATGAAGTTCACTATTCAAGCATCCAGGTCCAATTGGCTGAGAGACTCTCCCTATCACTGACCTCTCCAGCTCCAAGTGCCCTACGGACTCAGCAAGTGAGCCGACCCCTGTTGAGTACTCCGTCGTCGAACCAACCCAGATACAATTCTACGACTTTGCGACTCGAGCACTTCCTGCCTCACCACCCCTCAAAATCACTGACCACTCAGCTTCGCCCACCAAATCCTCATCTGCGTCCATTTCACCACCGCTCAGCACACTGCCCTGCCAGCAGCCTTGCCTTTTACAAGTCCTTATCTCTGGTAAGAAAGTTTCTGGCAGATTCGCTTCCTTATCACACAATCTGGAAGTCCAAGCTCCCGCTCTGGATCAGTATCTGTCGAGCAAGCAAATGTGTGAGTGGGCTAGCGGTTGCCCTTATCCTTCTTGCTCCTTCTTCCCATTCACTTCTTATTGTGCCGCGCCTTTCACTATCAAGTGAATAAGAGATAAGGGCCTTTTTCTTTGCAGTCAATAGGACCCAACAATTATTTATTGTTTGCTCTCCTCGACCGAAAGCACCGCTATATATTTGCCCTCCCCCCCCCCAAAACAAAAGACTTTTAACTAGCAGCCGATCTTCTCAATTCCTATTTTGAGCTTCCTTCTCTGACAACCAAAAGCAGCTATACGAGCAGATCAAGCATCAGAGCTCCCTTTTTGACTTGTAAGCTATCGTTTCAAGACTCCGCTTCATTTTCGGCAACCTCAACTGACCCAGCTGAACAGCCGTCATAGACCTTTAGCCGCTTAGAATACTCACTTGTCACAATTTTCAAGTTGTTGTTACTCACACAAAAAAATGGCCGAAATTTACAACCCGGGGTCGGTGTCACAGCCACTCGTGATTGATGACGACGATGGCTATGAGTCGTTGTCAGGTATCAAGCATGAGCTTGAGGAGGGTCATCTTCTTCTCGAAGAAAGATTCGACGTCGACGATGTTTTCGAAGTCGACGAGTACGGCAACGAGGTCAACCCTTTTGAGGAGTTGGACCAGGAGTACCGGGCCGAGGGCCGACTGGAGGGCGACTTGTACGAGGTAATCGACCTTACCGAAGATGCCGACGACAACTCGGCAACTTCACGGCCAAGGACGGCGACAGCCAGCGATGAGGACATTCTCCAATACTGGACACTGGACGACGGGCTTCTTCTTACGCCACACATGACGGTGGAGCTCCGACCTTCCGTGGACCAAGAGGCAATCGAGTTTCTCCGTATCCTCTCCATCGTGAAGATTACCGAGCCTGAACGAACTTTCGCCGTGCTCCGCGGCTGGGGCTTCCGCAGGAGCCGGAACTTCCAAGGCTGCCTCCCCAAGAAGCTGAACGAGGTTTGCTTGATCGCCAAGATGAAAACCTCAGACAAGCGGGGTTGGATGGAGCAAGCCCTCATCGACGTGGATCCCAGGCAGGTGATGATGCTCAGGGATCTCCGGATGACCAATGCCGACTTCCCAGATTACCGGTTCAACGCTAACGAATATCACCGGCTGGGCAAGGAGATGATCAAGGAGTCTGGGCCTCTCGTCTGCCGGTGGAGGAAAGAGGAGCACCGCCATCCGAGGACGAAAGCCGCCTGCGAGTTCGCCTTTGTCAGGCTAAGCGAGGATGAGGTTGATGACCGATACCGAGTGAAGGACGCACAGATGGTGAACAGGTGGAGAGGGGGCGTTGTCCCTGGTGGCTCACACATCCCCAACAGGGACAGCCCCGGTCTAGTTCTCGACCTCGAGGACGAAGGGTCAGAACAGGCCAGTGATCTCCAGCCCGGGCAGCGCTATACTGCCGCGGATATTTTCGCCGGTGCGGGTGGCGCCTCGCGGGGTATCGAGCGCTCCGGTTGCCGACTTCTGTTTTCTCTCGACCACTGGGAGCCCGCCGCGAGGTCCCTCCGTCGCAATTTCCCCGGCACGCATATCTACCAAAAAGAGGTAACCGACTTTGTGACCGAAGATCTCCCGCCCGAGCATTCCTACCCGGACATCCTCCACCTCTCCCCTCCGTGTCAGTTCTGGTCCCCGGCTCACACCGTCGCCGGGAAAGATGACGAGAAGAACATCGCTGTCCTCTTCAGCTGCACCGACCTCATCAAGAAGCTCCGGCCCAGGGTTTTCACGGTGGAGCAAACATTCGGTCTCGTCCACGATCGTTTCCGTCTGTATTTCCACACCTTCCTGCAAGGTTTCACCTCGCACGGGTACTCCCTCAGGTACAAAATCCTCCACCTGAACCAGTACGGCCTCGCCCAAACCCGTCGCCGGCTGGTCATCATCGGTGCTGGGCCAGGCGAGAAGCTTCCCCCGTTTCCTCCCCCTACCCACTCCAAAACACCCGAGGTCGACGGCCTGAAGCCTGTCGTGACCCCCTACCAAGCGTTGTTGGCGATCAAGCGTATCAAAAGCGGCCATCCGATGCACAATCTGGCCACCGTTCATCGGTTTGACCCGCCCAAGCGCCCTTGGGATCCGAGCAAGCCGGTCAACACGATCACCTGCTCTGGCGGCCAGAATTACCACTGGTTGGGGGAGAGGCAATTCACTGATCTGGAATATGCTGTGCTGCAGGGGTTTCCACGCTGGCATCAGTTTTCCGAAACCAATGTCAAGAAGCAGATCGGCAATGCTTTCGCGCCGTCGGTGGTGAGGGTGCTATACGAGCATCTCATCCGCTTTTTGAGGAAGCAGGACGGGGTGGCTGGGAGCAACTTACCTCCTTCGTCCTCGTCGGGTGACAGTTCCCCTATTGCAATCCCAGACTCGGACGAGGAGAGGGACGAGCTCCAGTTTCTGGGGCTGGGCGGCCTGGGCACAAAGGACCAGCCGATGAAGTTGGATGATGAGGAGGTGGAGTACCTGGGGGAGTCCGCGAGGGGGTGGTCAGCAACGATGACTGGACGGTGGGACGGAAGGAGGGAGGGGGTTGGCAGGCGGACGAGGTGTGAGGCCCGGAGGTATGAAGTTGATGCGGACGGGTGGCCGGAGTATAGGGAGGAGGACTTTATGGAGTTGGATGCGGGGACGATGCAGGACCCAGTGGTTATTGATTGGGAGACGTGATTGACTTTTGGCAGGAGAGTGGATTTGTCTGAGTGTTGTACATAGAGCCTATTCTTTCAACAAGCTGGCATGTTATTGGCGATCTTATGAAGCAAGGAGTTACGCGGGTAGGCTAGATGTTTGTCATGAGCGAGGAGTTGGGTGGGAGGAGGTTTCGAGGTTTGTGGTCTCTTAAGCTGTCATTGTATTTTATATCAGGCAAGCGAGCATCAAAGTACAGCATTTCCATTGGTACAGGCAGAGTCCGTAAACACAGTATGCACTCTATTCCTCTTGTATTGTACTACAAATCTCAGTTCGCTACGGTGACATGTTCAATCTTGGCCCAACTGCCACCCATCAACTTTTCCTACGCCCAAAGTATCAGCAGTATTACCTCTTTTCTCCAAACCAACCCCTGAACTAATGTTCAACAGATGAAGCATGCCTGTCCTCTGAATGTGAACACCCGCCAAAACTCCTGCCGCTTCCCAAACTGGCTACCCAAGAAACCCGAGACACCGCCAACACAAACTTCCCAAAGTTCAATATCCCAAACCAAGACACCAAAGACAAGAAGAAAGCAAATACAGCATATCTTAATCAAAGCTACCCCTGTTCAGAATTTGGCTCACTCCTCCTCGCTTACCTCACTCTCGTTACCTCTGTCGTTCTCATCCATCTCCCCAAAGGCTGCCTCAAGCTCCGCCTCCAAATCACCCTGCATCGGATCCACCTCGGCTTCCTCATCTTCATCTGACGAGCCCACATCAAAAGTGTACTTTTCAGGTTCCTCCACCGGCACTCTAGGCTGAGAATCGTAGCTCGAAACCGGAGCACTCGGAGCCGGCGCCACCTCCTCAAAATCATACTCCTCGTCCTCGTCTGACTCCTCGCGAAGTTGCTGAAAGTGCCGGAAGTCTTCCTCGTGATTATGCTCTTCCTCTTCTTCGTAGGCGCCCTTGCCAAACTCTGAAAAGCGTCTATTGAGAGACGCAGCAGGCTGGAAAGTCGTAGGCGGTGGGGGCTTGGCGTCGGGATATTCGATTGTGAGACCAAAATCATCATCGTCGTCGTCCTCATCATCCTCGTCATCATCGACTTTCTTCTTTGGTGGTGGTACTTCACGCTTCTTCTCAGGAACAGATGGCATGGGAAGAGATGGTGCGGCGGGCGGGGCGGCGTTGGGATCCGGTAGAAAGAGAGCTTCCGCCCCCTTCTTTTCCACTTTGCCCTTTCCTTTACCCTTGGCCTCTGGCGTATTCTTTGCTGCTGGTGTGTTTTTGGCCGCGGCGCCTCTGGCTGCCGGCTTGGCCTTGGCTGGAGGGTCCTCTTTGAGTTTGGATGCCGCCGCTTTCGAGGCTGCCGCCTTGCCCTTCGCTTGTGTTGGCGGCGGCTTGGAACCAGAGGCAGCAGATGAACCGCCATTCTTGATCTCCAGTTGGGGGAACTTCTCTCGTAATGTTTCCACATTATCCGTTGGCGTCCTTGTCAGATTCATGTGGAACATGGAATCGACGCGGTGCAGTATGAAGGCCTGGCGCGTGGGATCGAATATGAGGGTATAGTTGTTGTCTTCGGCGGTTCGTACGCCATTGTATTGATATCTGTCGCCCTTGTCGTCGAAGCCAATGTTGTAGGAACCGTCTTTGGCCGACTTCTTGAGATGGGCCGTGTTCGGAGCTGTGTCTGACGAGAGCGTTGGTCGGTGGTTATCTGCAAACGAGATATTGTTAGCACGATTGGTGGTAAACGCACGCTGCTGTTGTCGGGTGGCTGCCTTGCTGAACCAGACCAGCAGAGTAGGGGTCTTTTTTGGTTCCGCTTACACCGAATGCCTGTGTATGTTTCCTTGGATGGCTTCCCCAGCAGCTCAGGACTGAGGAGTACTGGGTATTTTCCCACCTTTGTGGGGTCGATAGCAGCCATGATTGGCAATTCTCGCGTTGGCAGAGACGCGGGCGGGGTCGTAGGCGAGGCAATGCAATGCTCGAGGGCGGACGGCGGATGGCGGACGGCGGGAGAGGACAGGATCTGAATTGAACAATGGTTGGGGGTTGGAAGAGGGAAGTTCCAGGCCGGCTTCCGTGATTACAGCATCCACAACAAAACGTCTAGTGGGCAGACCGAACAGCGAACAGCAGTTGGGGGCTCCCACGTGCCGTCAAGGGTACCGCTGACCGCTGCTATTTATTGCCCGGCTGGGGTGATGGGCTTGGGACGCCGCTAAGACTTAGCGACCGGCGACAACAGCGGGGAGCAGGGAGCAAGGGGCAGTGGCTTCAGTCTTCCCCAGATCGCTGGGATGTCTTGGCGCGTGGGATGATGCTCCGTGGGATTGTTTGGGATTGTTTGGGACCGTGAGAGAAGACAACCGCAACCAAGGCTGTCCAGGCTGAATATCTGCAGAATCTGGACGCCCGTTCCCTTTGACAGACGACGCGCCTCGCGTTGCGCCTTCTTTGTCTTTGTTAGCTCTCGCAAACGTTGAACAAGCGCTGAGACAAACAGGATTGGCTTATCGGGAAGCGGTTGAAAATGGGCCGAGGGGCTCGCTTGGCAGTGGGGCTGGCCGTTGTGACACCATTCCAGGTCCACCCTTCCACACTGCCAACCTCAATTCCAACTTCCATCGTTTGTTCGATGAGTTACACGCAACTTCCAAGACGATTCTAGCGACTTTACCAAACCGAGATCCCCGTTCTATTGGCCGTATCTATCGATATGTTTTATCAGTCTGCCATCTCAGCAAACATCTATCGACAGTCTTCAGCTTACCTACAAGCCATCTTGGGGAAACGGATTCAGGGTCCTCGGCGCACAAGGACACAAGCTTATCCCATGTGGATAATATGGTCTCGCAGTGCGGCTCTGCTGGACCAATTCCACGGAAGAGGCTTGTACAATGAGGCTGTGGTTCCCTCCAAGTGGTCAGACTGAAGCCCATTCTCGCCATTGTCATCCGGCACCGCAGCTGCAACTCAAAACAGGCCTCCGGGTACATCATCTAGATCGGCTACCGTTAAAGATAGACAAGCCTAGGACTGCTGTGTTCCTGGATCAGGCCCCAGTTCCAGGCTTTCTCATTCCCGCGCCGTTGAGATGGCTGTGAGTCAGTGAAGGTACAGCCTGCATCTTTTCACCATCTCCAACCTTGAAGTTTGCCAGGCATCCGACTTCTTGTTAGCGCAGAACTGACGCCATGTTGACCGGCCCATCTCCAGCCACAACGGTTTCCAGGGTCGAGTCAGGGTCCCAACTGCCTCATACTTCTGCAAGACAATCTGCTAGGCTGGGTCAGGGACTTCAACATCGGGGAAAGCGCGCCGGACTCTTCTTCGTCCAAGGCCATTGCCTCCGGTCCCCGTTTGTTAGCCAGTTCCATGTGAGCAAGCGCAGCAGAGCTAACGGCCAAGCTCTACCATCATGGGACGAAACGGGCCTCTTCAAGTCCATGACTTGATACTCGCTAATCTATCGAAGCTTCAAGTTTACAAGTCCTATCTCCCTCTCTTTAATGCCACATTGCCTCCGGACAAGTGCCCTCTTTCTTTCATGGCCTGTTGTTTTTCTATTACTGGACCCCTTCGATGGCATCCACCACCATACAAGGGCCGAGATGCGCTCGACAACCCGGGTCTAGCAGGACGACACCCATGGCAACGACGCGGACATGGCTGACAGCCAGTCTACTGTCGATCTCGCAGCTCACTGCAGCTTACACACTTGATTTGAGCTCAACGGGTGAGGCTCGGTGCACCACATCCTGACCACAGTCCCGGCATTGACTCTATGACACCCTGCAGACTCTCTCAAATCCGTCGCGAGCTCCATGACCGAAGACATGATGTCATTCTACTCAGGAGACAAACCAGGGGGCACCCCTGGTTTGCTCCCACAGCCATACTACTGTGGGTTGCTACCCAACCCACCAGAGAATCATCATGAAAGACCTCACACACACTAACCCAACCGGAGCTCAGGGTGGGAAGCAGGAGCCCTCATGGGCGCTCTTATTGACTACTGGTACTACACCGGCGACACCCGCTGGAACGCCCTCACCACCGAAGGCCTCCTCTTCCAAACCGGCCCCAATAACGACTACATGCCCCCCAACCAAACCGTCACCGAAGGAAACGACGACCAAGGCTTCTGGGGCATGGCCGTCATGACGGCCGCCGAGTACAACTTTGACAACCCACCCCCGGGCAAACCACAATGGCTCTCCCTCGCCCAAGCTGTCTTCAACACCCAGGCCGCTCGCTGGGACGCTGAGGACTGCGGCGGCGGCCTCCGGTGGCAGATCTTCACCTGGAACAACGGCTACGACTACAAGAACTCCATATCCCAAGCTTGCTTTTTCAACCTGGCTGCCCGGCTGGCCCTGTACACAGGGAACCAGTCCTACGCCGACTGGGCAGACAAAGCCTGGGACTGGATGGTGGCTACCAACCTCATCAATCCAGAGTACTACTACATCTACGACGGCACCCACATCAACAACTGCTCCGAAATAACCCCCTACCAGTGGACTTACAATGCTGGCGCGTTTTTGCTGGGTGCGGCGGCATTGTACAATTACACCACCGGCCCTGTCCAGTCCGTCTGGAGAGACCGTGTCGACGGCCTGTTGAACGGCACCTCTGTCTTCTTCACCGGCCCCAACAAGGACATCATGACCGAAGTCGCCTGCGAGCCCGTCGACCTCTGTGACCTCGACCAGCAGTCTTTCAAAGCTTACCTCTCCCGCTGGATGGCCGCCACGACTAAATGGGCGCCTTGGACATACGACAGGATCAAGCCGCTGCTGCAGTCTTCTGCCCAAGCTGCCGCGGGAACGTGTAAGGGAGGGGCGAATGGACGAATGTGCGGGCTGAAGTGGAATCAGGGGCCCAAGTGGGATGGGAGCACGGGGGTGGGGCAGCAGATGGCGGCCATGGAGGTGGTGTTGGGGAATATGATTGGGCAGAGGCATGGTCCGGTGACTGATCGAAAGGGGGGGACGAGTAAAGGGGATCCGGGGGCGGGGGGACAGGATATGGGACGGAATGATCCGTTGCAGCGGGCGGGTGCGTGGCCGCCGGTTAGTCAGGGGGGTAGGGCGGGGGCGTGGATACTGATGTTGCTGACTGTTTTGGGGGTTGTTGGCGGCTGTGTTTTTGTTTTGGTAGATGAAGGGGATGGGATGGAGGAGCAGATTGAGGGGGTCGGGGACGTGGTTACTGTTGCTGGCGGGATGGGGAGGAGGAGCGATGGGAATAAGTTGAGGAAGGAGAGTCCGAATATTTTGGGGGCGATGGTGGCGGCGGGGTCGTTGGAGAAGGAGAGGGGCGGGGCGGTGAATAGAAGCGATAGTGATAGAACGCTGAGGGGGGATGAGGATGGGATGGGGGTGGGTGAGGTGAAGAGGGGGGCGGAACACGTGGACAAGCCGGTGGGGGAGCCGCCTATTATCAAGGTGCCTCATCCGAGGAATAGGAAGCCGTTGAGGACGACGTTGTTGGCGAAGCAGCATCAGAGGCAGTGGTCGAAGTCGAGGCGGAATTATTGGGGAGATAATGATGGAAGTGGGGAAACGGTGGTGGGGGATCTCGTCAAAGACAAAAATGTTGATAACAATAACCGTGTTGAAGCCGTCAGTGCGCCACCGCCAAAGAAGAGAAGGCAATCAGATCCCGGGTCAGACAGCAATAAGGATAAGGTCACGCTTCCGAGAAAAGGGCCGTCGAGGAAGGGGGTTAGGTGGAACGATACGGTGGAGGGTAGCTTGCGTTTGGATGCTCAGCAGACGTATTCGGCGTATTGGGAGAGTGAGTGTTATTGACCTCCTGGGTTGGAGTGTGTGTACATACTTTGCATTGGTTGGAGATTTTCTTCTGGGACAGTCATTTTGGGATTCTGAGAGGCACAATTGGGATACAATCACAACATTGGAAGGGAGGGCATATTGTATATCATTTGGCACGGGGAAGTGCTGATGTGGTTTCGTATGTGTAGGGTTAGGTTGAACTTGATCAGTTGGCTTACCTCATCACACATTGTCATGTTGCACATGCAGGGTCGCTGCTGGTGAGGGGGCTTGATATGTCAGGAGTGGGCGAGAAAGGTGGTCGAGTGTATTGTATAGTAGTTCAAACATACTCCTTCCAACAGCCTCAGTTACCCTCGTCACAACAACCCTTGTGGTCAAGTGGCAAGGGTATCAGGGCTGCTCACGCCGCCGCCCACCGCCGGGCTCACCAAGAGCTCGATGGCGGATTCCTTGCAAAACCTTTCGTAGCTGGGTTTTCGGCGCCCGCCCCTTGAGGGCGGGTGAGCTTTTGTTTTTCAGGCCAGGCTTTTACAAGTTTGGGTCTGGGGTCTGGTTTCATGTTTTTGAACCTCAACTCCAATCAGCTCATAATACAGCTGCGACTTGCTCGGATTGTCGGAAAAACACGGAGGTAAGTGGTAGAAATTACTTCTTGTTGACGGTTGCCCTCAGCCACGAGCTGTTGCGATTTTGGAGTCGAAATAGGCACTCATGTAAAAGTCGAGGAAGAAAAACATTCTGCTCCGTTTCTCATTTCTACGACTGGCTAACATTTGGCCTGCTATGGCCGTGTGTCTGGCAGAATGCCAGTATGGGAGTGTTTGAAACTTCGGATTTTGGCCTAGAGAAAATATAAGTTTATGTGTCAATAAAGCATCCGTTTCGGAATGTCTAATCACGTTTCGGGACCGCAAGTCAAAAGACTGAGATGTGAGTTGGAAAGACGGAAAGCTCTGGTCACCGCTTCTTTAGACATGAGCCGGGTACTTTTTGAAGCATAGCCTGAGGAGAGATCTACTGTGAAAAAGGCAACAGCTGACTGGCGATGAAGTTCCACAAATCAACGTGATTGCCAAACACAAAGCAGATTCTCTTCGCACAATCACAATCACGATGTGTGGAATGTGTACCACCATCTCGACGGTCGACAGTGGCACAAGTACAACCGTTGATCAGTGCGCTTAAGTCCTTAAGGCCACCCTGTTTGAGGAGATGCTCGACCCACGCACGAGAAAAAGATAAATGAGGTGTCAAAATAGGGTGCTGACATGCGAAGTGAGTTACGTGCTGAAGTCTCAGTCACCACGATGGGAATATTCTCCGTGGCCAATGAGACTTATAGGAGAATGAAAGCGCCTCGATCGATCCGGGACCGGGAACTGGGGGGGCGGGCGGTGAAATTGGCACTTTCGGTTGTTGAAACAGGCTCTGTGGTGATGTTGTGGTTGTTGCGATTGCCCATGAGGTTGTTCGATGCTGTTCATTTCAATGTGACTATTCGCGACATAGAAACCTTCTGTCCAGTCGTTAAGGTCATCTGACCATCTGACAGCGGAGATCTGGTCTCGCAGCAGCGTTGCCTGCATGAAGCAGTGTAATATTCCTCGGTGCCTTGCTCGAAGGATCGATGAGCAGGGTCCCCTGAAATATCTTCTTGTGCTCCTGTTACCTCCTGCCGAGGATGTCGGGAGGCGCTTGCAGTTGATCCGTCCCCAAGTCGGTGACCCACGGGCATGATACACGAGGTTGGTCCGTGGTAGCGTTTAATATATGCTGATCTGGAATGCTGCAGGAGAAACAGAGATGCTAGATACAGTGGTCCATCGTCGGCTGCGCGGGTATCCGTAGGTTCGGCCGCCTGGTCCACCTGGCCTTCTTGTCGAGGGAAGAAGACCCGGTTAGGGCACGGTAATGGCTTTGGTTGGAGGATGAGCGAGAAACTCGAGATCGCATGCATAGGTTGCTCAAATCCGGTGGTACTGTCACCAATGCTGACAGCATGGGACGAAGAAGAGCTGGAGCAGCATTCACTTCCCAAGCGCTCACCAAACCTAGCACTTGGACCCTTGATCCGACACACAAACTCTTGGCCGAGAGCATTAACCGCTCTGAACCGAGCGGCTGAGTTTGGCTGATTCACTATGTTGTGGCAGCTACCCGCTTGTACGAGGCACTGGCGCCGTCCCGTCATTGTCTCCAGTTCCCAATCAGTTCACTGTGCTCTTGGTGACTTGAAAACCTTGACCGCTCCGCTCTTGCAGGTAGCCATGGAGTTGCTCTCGGTTTGCGATTGTCGGCAAGTTCCATAACTTGGCGTCTCCCCGGATTTCCCTGGGGCACGTCGGGACCGGTAGTCATCCGGCGATGCGGAGAGTGAGTAGGCTTCCTTCATCGGCTCGAGTCAATACTTTATCAGGGGGTCCGTCCAAAGATTGCCTCCTCCACAACATAACTGACAGGACAAAGATTTTGACTCCTTGGACGACTCCAACACTCGGTGTCGACGCGTGGCAACCTTTCGCCATCCACCCATACGCAATTCCGGTACGTTGGGGATAGTTTAGACCACTCAGCGGTCCCGTCGACGAGTCCTTGCAACTGACGAAGCGCTCAGGGACCAAAAATGCCAGATTATATTGGGTCACCTGGGGGTGACCATGCAGATTTCAACCAGTCTTCGAATGCCATCCAGGACAAACTCGGAGGCACCGGCAATATCGTTAACATCACCGCCGCCGAGATCGCCGTCATCGTTATCACAGTCACCCTGGTCTTGTTGGCTCTAGTTGGTGTCTTTTACTGTCGAATCTTGCAAGCTCGTCGGGATCTCGATATAGAAAACAAGGCGAAGGAGCGGGCTGCGGGCCCCGCGCTGGGCGATGCCATAGAACTGGTACACACCAAGAGAGCATCCGGGAGCTCTTGCGATACGGTATCGATCAAGAATAGAGACGAGATTGGCGAGCCCAGCTCGAGCAAGGGTAAAACGCCGGCCGCCATGGAATCGAACCAAGAACCAAAACTGCCTCTTCGACACTATATCCACTGGAAGAACCCAGATCCGAACGGACAAACTAAGCAACAAGAAGAAGGTAAGCAAAAGCTGCTAAACCAAGGCTTCGAGCAATCACTTACTCGGTGTTGCAGGTTCCTCTTCTTCACACCCTCCGTACTGACCCCAAGTCTGGAGCATCTCGCTCCTTTTGAGAAGACCTTGACGTAATGGGGTCTTGCAGAATTCCCGCCCCTGAGTAAGCTGGATATGGGCCGACGATATTCGAAGGGGCAAAAGTTGGTTGCCCAGTGGCTGTTGTTGGAGAGATGATGGAACGAAGGGGAGATTTTTTCGTCAAGCTTCGGGTACCATTCCCGCCATAGCGGGCAGTGTGTGCAGGAAGGTTAGATCATGGGGCATTTTGGTGAGCTGTTTTGAGGGGATTGTTTTGCGGCGTTCACGAGATACTAGACTGTAGAGGCTTCATGCCAGAAATTGTTAGCGCCTATTTCCACCAAGCTTCCAAGTTTTCTGAGTTGGATACGTACAACTGAAGCATCGGTCCAGAGGCCCCCAAAATGACGATAAGAGTCGATCAAAGAACGTAGGCGAGGTCGATAGGTTGGTCCTTGGTGTTGGGCGAGATGCCGAGCCGCAAACACGTCGAGTGGTCAGGTCACTGAGTAACGAAGAGCTTGGTAGGAGCAGCTTGAGGTACGTAAACATCATCAAGAAAAATGAACAGAGCAGGACATGGAGTGTGTGGGCATCGTTTGAATCCCCCAAAAGTGCAATCAATGCTCGCGACAAGCCAAGTGATCCTTCGCGGGCCGCACCGAGTGATCCCAGCTTAGCGTCTCGGCTGCTGACAACTCCCCCAACCCACAATCCGGGGGTCACTAACCCGATTTCACTGCCAACCCCAACCCAGTTGCATCTTCGCCCCGCTGTTATCGACATGAGATGCCCCGAGGACCGCACCAGTCAATGCTATTTCTGGTTATCAACTGTTTCCATTATCCTGCTGCGCAACTCGATGGATTCTCGGCATGGGGAATCATCGACCATCAACCGGCACTTGTTCCAATCTCCACCTCTTGCTGCCTGGTATCGCTGCAGTATCTCGTCTCGGGACAAGAGCAGGCGAACATGATCGCCGAGGGATACCTCAATCAAGTAAGCCGAAACCATGGAAAGGTGACTACTGAAACAACCCAACGTCCCCAGATATCCCCAATGCAGCCTCTAGAAACAATTCGCCAAGGCAAAATCCCCGCACCGGACCGGTCAACGAGAATGCAGCATGAAGAAGCAAAATGGTGGAGGCAGTCCTCACACAGATCCACACCGGTGAGGATCTATTGCAGAAGAGCATCCAGCAAAGGTCTCATAAGCTTAGAGACCGTCCAATGATAACCCATCGGCTAACACTTGGATACCGTAGACATGCACCTCAATCCATTTTTGCCATGCATTTCGCCATCTCAGTTGTTCGCAAGCACGGCAAAAGCTTTGATGGAACCCAACAATCAGTCCTCTCAAGTGCCACCTCCGAAAGGGCGACACGACAGCTGTCATGATGCCTCTCTGGTTGTAAAGGGCAGGTTTGAACGGTTCAGGAGCATATTCCCCGGCAGAATCCCTTCAAAGGCCTATCAAGTTCGATGCTCAGTTCCTCACGATCTCAGACTCCATGATATCTCGGAGAATCCTCTCCGAGAGATGTGCTCTTGAAGAACATAAACCCAATATAACCAAGGAGAAACTTCTCCGGAAACTCAACTTTGTAGGAGATAAGTCTCCGGAAACTGTGATCGAGTCGATGAATGACGATGGCCTCAGTAGGATGTACGAGGCATATTTCATGTCGTACGATCAGTTCTGCATTTTGATTCGTTGGCGGTCATCAACCAAGCCAGATGGAAAGGGTATGCAACTCGTTGTTGAGTTTCTGTGGTTGAGATCCTTGTGCACCCATCACGTTGTACTGACCAATCAGCAAGCGGCTGGTCGACATGATAGCACTGTGAGGCCATCCTGACAGTTTTTTTTGATACCAGACTGACGGCAAAATGAAGGTACGTTTACGACAAAGCGAGCATACCATGACTTGCACACGACAGCATCAACATCCCATCAAAATCCCATCAAAATCCCATCAATTTCCCATCATTCTCACCCAATGAACTTCTCACATGCACCAACGTGAGACTGTCGCCTACACATGTCGTCCCACAGTGCTCACCCAGCCCCAGCTCTCTGGCCGAGACACTTGCGCAAAAATTGCTTCAGCATTTCTTGCGCGCGCAAAAATTCAGAGTTTGGGAAGTTTCGATTTTCTGCGCGCAAGAGTTGAAATTTTGCGCGCAGATTTAGGAGAGACAGGTCCGCAAGAATTGTGGCTCTTGCCATGAATTCTACGATTGGAGAGAATACGCGAGTGCGAAAAAGACACAGACCAATAGCATCACCGCATCGCAACTGCTCCCTTGGCAGCCTGCACCCTGGGTGCATAAGTCACCGCTGTGAAATGAAGATGTGGGGCACTGCGCAAGAATTCATGTTTTTGCGCGCAGAAATTCGACATCTTTTTTTCTGAGGGAACGAGAGCGTCATTTCTATACAATCATGATTTTGGGCGTGACCCTCACCACCTCCGGACCACGCTTCTTCTGGGTCTGGTCCGGAGCGGCACCTCTTCGCCGCGAGAAGGGGGTCGCACCCCCTTACCGCCGTCTTCAGACTGCTGTCGTGAATCCCGATGTCACTGCTCCGCCGTTTTATATTCAAAAGGACCCCCCAAAAAAATACCTCTAACTGAGGATCCTTCAAATGAATCGACTCTGGCTTTGTCACCGCGGATAACACCACAAGCTTCCTGGCCTGCGCGATGGTGACAGTAGGAATGAGTATGAATGCATGTCGATCTTCCGGGCCACCGCGGGTGTCGTCGTCGAACATCCGGAGCGCTGTTCATCTTCACCAAACACATCGCGGGCAGCATCTGGAGCATCCATGCGCTGCTATGACCGCGTATATGAAACGTTGCGTCCCTGTCGTCTGTGCCTCCGGGGAATGAGATATATCGCGTCCGGATCTTCCCTCAGGTATCATCACCGCCCGCGTATATGGACTGTTGCTTCCGCAACTCTCTCCGGAAGCCAGTTGATGCCTCCTCGACGTCTTCGCCCCCGGGGACAAATATTGACCTCCGGATCCAACCTGATGCTGTCGAAAATGTGTAAGTGATTGAGATGGGTTGTCGGAGGCCATAGCGGTTTCCGGGCCAAGCTGTATTATATAGAATGGGGCCTGCCACCGCACTCAAGCATGAATACTTGCTTCCGTACCACACAGTTCAACCCGGGGAAGTTTGTGTCCTGTCCTTTGCGTGCCATCGCAGTCAATGCACGAAGTCGAGATATCACGCCGGAAAGAATTCCGTCCCACACTTTCCCACCCTCAACACCACCGCTAGGATAACCCCAAAGGGGGCATCCGCGGAGAAGCAGTTCCCCATTCCGTGCCTTCCTCTCACATACATCCCATCAACCTACTTTGTCAAGTCCATGTCGAAGTGTTGTATCTTTCCGAGCCAACTCACCCAACCCATCTCGCAAAAAGTTCCCAAGATTCCTAACCCATACATTCCCTCGACTTTACTGAACATCCCGCAGGATGTGATGCCTCTTCTCCGCGGGGCTACCTGGACCTGTCCAGAGCTGTATTTCCTCGGAATCTAGACTCTTTTTCCGCGGAAACGTCTCCTTCCGGGGAGATGCTACAGTCTCGTCTTATCTGCAGTTTGAACCCGGCGACAATGTTGCTGTTGCGGATGGGTGACTTGGTGCCCAAACTATACGGTACATATGCGAATATGTCACGATGCCTGACTGAAACCCCCCTCTCACCCATCTTCTCGCTTTCGTCATTCTCGTCATATCAAAGACCTTCGAAAACATCGCCGAGGTTGTCCACCGGCAGTTGGGTCTGAGAGGCCCAGCCCAACTCCTCCCTAAATCACAGTGTCGAAGCACCTAGACCGCAAATATTCGCGATCGGGGACTCTGTTGAACGCTGCCCGGAGGGCGCGCGGACTTTGGACCCTCCGGTTATCGACGCTCTTTCTTTGCTGCTGCCCCATGGTCACTTGCAAATCATCATTCAGCCCAACAATTGCACAGCCGTCTAGTCAGAGCCGCCTCCCCCCAGTCCACGATTGCCAGTCTTGGGTACGACAGATAGCCCGCCTCAGCTCGCGGTCATTAATCCATTCCCAGCATCAAAGACCACAAGACAGTTTCACAGACATCTCGGACAAGAAGCACACGACTTCCCCGGGAACACCAGACTAACACTCACAACCACCACCCAGACATCATTGATCAGCTGCAAAAAGCAAATATCAATTCGCGCCCGAACGCCTTCCGCGCGTGCTCGCGCTCCCTACCCCAAACGCCGGCGCTATACATGCGTATATCTACATGAGCAATCGAAATCTCAACCCGTAAAAACCGCCTGTCCACCGTCCCAGCTTCCCCAGTCCACCTCCGTTAAACCATTTCTGAATCATACAAACTCTCCCACTCTCAACGCTTCCCCTCGGGCGACTTTGGGCTTTTGGGCAAATACCGACTCTTGATCGCATGCCCGATGACGCTCATCCTGCTCCCGATGGTGCCGTCTTGCATTCGGCTCGCGAGGGCTTCTTCCAGGGCTGACTGGGTGACTGAAGCGTCTATTGCACACACACGCACGATTGGTACCGGCTGAAAGAAAGGGTAGGTAGGCATCATGTAAAAACTCACCATCAAGATCACTAAAACTGCTCCCCATGCTGGGAGTGCCCGTGCCGTCGCTGCCCTCACGGGAAACCCCCTTTCCTTTCTCTCTCAGCTCGGCCGTTCTGCTTCTCGGGGATAGTGTCCCATGAATGTGATCTTGACCGGCAACAGGGTATCTACCCCCACCGGCTGCCAGGGCAGTTCCAGGACGGTGAACGATAGCCGCTGAACTAGCTGATGAGTCGGATGTTTGGCTGAACTCGCCACCGCCGGTGACACCAACAGGGGCACCTCTCAGTGTAGCGCCCAAATCCATCTGTTGTTGATGTGGGGGCGGTAAGAACGCAGGCTCGGGTTCATCCTCGTCTTCTTCGGCAAGGCCGTCAAATCCAGCGCGGTGGTCGCCGTAAACGGAGAATCGGGGCGGACGTCGAATGATACGGCTCTGGACGGGGGAGTCGTCAGAGTCCGATTCCTCTTCGCTTTCTGAGGCAGCTGGGCTGGCGGAGACAGAAGGCTGGGCGGCGCCGAAGGTGGAGGTGTCATCTTGATCTGTTCCTTCGCGCTGTTGATACGAGAAAGAAGACATGTAACGACCTGTAGATCGGGTGGAGGTGACAGAAGGGGCTGGTCTGATGCCGAGCTGGGTCTGGGTTGGGATAGTAGTGCCGGCGGATGAGTTGCGCGAGACGGCAGGGCGGAGAGGGATGGTGGTGGGCTTGGCTGCAGAAGGGCCGGCTCCGACGGTGGTGGCATACTCTGCGTCCTGTCTTGGGAGAGGAGCAGACGGAGTATCTTTGCGATCATTGCGCATAGAAAGAGAAGAAGGAGCTCTGCCACTGGCCGAACCAGTGCGTCTCAGGGGCTCCGATATCTGAGGATAATGGGTGGTGTGGGAAGAAGGCTCGGCGCCGGGGATGGGTGAAGGAGCAGCAGAACCTCTACCTGTGGCTGCCTTGAGCATCTGAGCGCGGATTTGGCTTGCATGGCGATCTGTGAGGTAGTTTGCCATCTGAATAAGGAAATCGACGGTCACCTCGAATTGTGAAGCTCTATAAGCACACAGTGTTAGTACACACTGAGGTCGTCCATCGACAAGGCAACATGCGGCTCTTACAGCTCGTTCCCTGCCTAGATGTTAGTAACATGCTTCAGATCAAAAGACACAAGAATGAACTGGCTTACAGTTGATATTTCCACCCGAGCGTGAGTTATCGGAGATGATACTCCAAAGCGCGTTCGACTTCTCTTCGTTCCAGTCCATCTATGCCGGCGTCAGTGAGTGAGTTCACAAGGCGGGCACAGTGCGAGCGCGTGCAACGTACCAGCGGCGGATCGACGAAGTCGCCGCGCTTGATGGGCAAGCGAATGTAGAGCAGGTACTTGGGTTCCTGCGCCACGCTCGCCTGCCCCTTGGTTTCTTTGGGCTCTGGGGCCCGGCCCTCTCTCTGTCGTCGTTGCTCCTCCATTTCTTGGGAGCTCGGGGAGGAACTGTTCTGGTGACTGTTCCTCGTGGTCTTCCTCTTCAAAGATGGTTTGCAGCCGCGCAGGTCGCTGAGGTTGGCGGCGGGCCGGGACGTTTTCAGCAGGCTCCCAGGCGCTGCTAGCGCCCCCAGTGGGCAGCCTGGGGAAACGCAGCTGGGGGCCTACAGGCGCCTCGTCGTTGGAGTGATCGGATGACATTTTGGTGGACCGTGCGTGGTGTTGCTGTCGTTGTCGGGGCGCTAGTCCTATATCCAATGTTATTGTTGCTTGGGAAAATCGGCTACAGCAATATTCCAGCAGATATTTACCTGGCCGAAAAAGTTCAAGTGGGGCCTGCAAATGCTGTTGTTCCAAGCGGGTCTGCTCTTTGCTATTCTTCTAACCGGATATGCCCCATGTACACCACAAACAGTGGCCCAAGCTCCCCTGGGGCTCCATCCTGTAGTTGCTGGGTAGACAACTTTGGTGACTTTTGGGGGCCAGATCAAGAATTGGGGTCCTGCAAGTCACTGAAAAAATCGCGTCGCCTTTTCTCGCAGCTTCGGAGAACAGGCTACAAAGGCTCAACCGGCCATTTCGCTTTGTGGTCACAGCATATTCGATTCTCACAGCAGCTCTCTTCCTTTGATTCCATTGGCTCCTGCCCTCCCTGCAAAACTTACTCAGCTGTCTTGCTCTCCCTGCGTTCGCCTGAAACCATGGCCCCATTAATCCTACACAACGTGCCAGACGACGAGCTGTACGTAGGAGACGACGGTATCAAGAGACCATATGCCATGGTCTTTCCACAGTCCGTATTTCACAACCATCTGCCACCCCCCTCCGCCGCGACTGACATGGAGGAAAACAGGCAGGATGGCTCGCTGAGAGCGAGGAAGGCAGTCAACGAGACAGGGTCGTTTGGAAAGTCGACGCGACGGGCGAGGTCGAAAACCGCGACGCCTGCGAGAAAGGAAGATCCAACCATAGCCGCTGCCGATAAGATCTTTAGCAACTGGATCGCGAACCAAGCCCCCATCAGCCAGGCCCCCGCGCCATCACAAAGCGACAGAGCTGCGCAGAACCAACGGCGTCCAAGTCTTCACCCATCGACTTCTCAGCAGAATCTCTCCCAAAACGACGAGAAGGTACCCCCAGAAGCCAAATTCATCAAGGCCAAAGAGCCAACCGAGGTCATACTGCGAGGGTACCGCTCCGCCCAACAGCAATATGCCGCCATCAACCACTACGAGCAGCTCGCAGGGAGAATATGCGAGGACTATTCGCGTGACCCCCCGGTGGAGAGCAGGCGATACAAGTCCGAACTCCGGGACCCAGCATTCGCCCGCCGGAAGGCCCTCACCCCAGAAGAACGTGCCAAGGTTAATAAAGCCGACAGTGGGTTGCACTGGGTGAAGGTCACCTTCGAGTCCGCCGAGGCCGCCGAAGCAGCCATCTATGCCTCTCCCCAGATTATCCTAGGTCACCAGGTCTTTGCCGAGCCATACACCGGCCTCCCACCTCCGCGCGACGAAGCCGTTCCCGACCCATCCATAGCCGCCGGCTTCGGCATCCAGCGCACCAACTCCGGCAGACGCCAGTCACAACAACAGCCCCGAGCTGGCACCGCGGCCGCCGCAGGCTTCAACCCAGCCTGGCTCAACCCCGACAGCTTCGACTCTGGGTTCTCCCACACCTCTAGTCACACAGCAGACACCGGCACAGCCGCCTCTACCGACTTTGAGACACAGCCTCTCTCTCGAACCGTCACACCGCCCAACCCATTCGCCTTTGACAATATCGTCGCCGAGCAACCCCGGCAACAGGATAAAGATGCGGATGATTTCTGCCGGCTGATCCCCGAAGTGAGGAAGGTTAAGCTCCTTCCCATGGAACAAGCTCTCCTGCCCGCCCCGTCGGTCGCCCAGCGGGTAGCACACTACGTTCCCTTCATCAGCTGGTTCAACGGCGCCATGATCGGGACTCAGGTCCCACGAACCGAGCTTGGCGAGTTTGACTGGGTGGCTGCGAGTCTGTACTGGAAGTTTTTGTGGTGGTTGGATTTCTTGTTTGGGTTGTTTGGGGGTGATATCCGGAAGGCGGCAGACCAAGATGACTAAGGAGGGAGAACAAAGGAGACAAAGAAGGAGACAGAGATTTTTTTTGGCATGGATTAATGAGTTGATAGACTGAGCCCCTGTTGACACTTTTTTGCGGCGGAGTTGCATAAATAGGCAGGCGTTTAGGATTTGTTGTTGCAGGCAGTGGTTATTCGTAGTTTTAACTGTTTACACCTAGCGAGGGAAGGGGACAATTGTACAAAAATGAAATGGAGAGATTATGTGTCAAAAAACCAGTCTGGTAACAGTGTATTCGCTATGCTATTGTATGCAGTCAAAAAAAACAGCCTCATAGATACTTGTAAACAAACCCCCTATTCGTATCAACAACATCAAATAAGCGCCATGCAAAAAAAAAAAAAAAAAAAAAAAAAAAAACGTCTACACATATCGTCATGTTCTAAAAGGGGTATATCATGCCAATCCAATCTCTCTTTCTCTTTCTCTCGCTCATCCGCACACAGCATTCACACACCTTGATCACAACACTGGCACCTCAAGGCGAATTCCTTTCTGTGTCGGCCACACTCCAACTACTCTCCCCGCCCCCAACCCTCTCCTGGGGTTCGCCCAAACTCGTACTCACCAAACTCCTGTCCCTCAACAACAAGTTCCCCGTCTCGCTCGCCAAACTCGACGAGCTCCTCCTCTTCCTCAACCCCTCGTTCCTCCACGGATGCGCCTCTTCATCGTCGGTTTCCGTCTTGCCCTCGTCGTCATCCTTCTTCTCCATCCCCACCAGCCCCCCATCATGATCCACCTCCACACTCGTCCCCAACAACCTGTCCGGATTCATCCTCACATGCTGCGGCTGCGGACTAAAAGGTCTCACCCCCCTGCTCCGATTAAACTGCTGCCCTCCTTGCTGCGTCTCGGCAAAAACACTCCCTCCTTCCTCGTCCTTGTCCATGCCCCCCAACGAATCCAACCCCACCAAACCCGCCAAGCTCTGATACCTATCCCCCTGCTGTCCTTCCAGACCCCCTCCAGCAGAAATCAGCAAGCTGTCCCCCCTCACCCCCCTCACCGTCCCCCCTTCTCCCGAGCTATCATTCGCCAGTATTGACTTGGGAGGTAGTATACTGAACAGTTTACTCTCCCCCCCACCTCCCCCCCCTC
>NW_001914853.1:1915608-1954454 GCF_000226545.1 Podospora anserina S mat+
AACCTCCTCCAGCCCACCCCCCGTCCACCCTTTGCGTGCCAAGCTCTCAAAGATGTCCACCTCTGCCCGCACAAGAGAGCAACTCGCCTCCACAATCCTCGCACTCGTCTCCTGACTTTCCCTCAGCAGCGTCCTCGCGTGTTCCCCGTGCAAGAACGTCAGCCCGTCTAGTTTGGTGGTCAGCTCGACAAGGTGGTTCCGAAACATGTTCACATCCCTCCTCTTCTGCCTGTGGAGTTTTAGTCCCTCCTTCTCAAGGCGGTTGATTTCCTTGCTTTGAACCGCCACGGCAGACGCATAGCTCTCCTCCTCGTCCTCGACCGCGCCCCGCCATTTATCCAGCTCGTGAAGCAGGGGCACTTCAAAAGAGCGGTAGACCGTCTCGGAGAGGATGTGCTTGTGGTTTGCGACCAGGTGCTGCAGACCAGCCACCGTCAAGAGGGCGTCAGCCGTGCAGGCGTTTTTGCTCATGACGTTGCTGTTGAGGTTGATGCGGTGGGGGGTTGGCGTTGTTACTGCCTTGGGGGCCGCCACCGGCGTGGAAAGAGCTGGAGAGCGAGCCGCCGACTGTGTTGCCGTTTGATAACAACCCTGGGTTGATCGGACCGAGCGGTTCGGCGCGGGCTTCTTTGAGGCGGGCGCATGCTTCGAGGGCGGAGCCGAAGGCGCTGGCGGCCGTGGACAGGGAAGCGAGGGCGAGGCGGTAGGCTTTGGCGGTTGTGAGCAAATCGGCGTAGGCAGTTTGGGAGCTTTCGAGGTCGGCTTTGGTGAGGACTGCGTGGGCTGGTCGGGGAGGGGGTGGTAAGGGGAGGTGGAACTGGGAGAGGGAGGGTTGGGCGGTGGAGGCGTAGGAGTAGGTTGGCGAGCCTGGGATGGGGGGAAGTTGGCTTGGGGAGGGGGAGGGTGGCCGTTGTGGCATCCCCGGGGGATGGGAGGAAGATTGCATGTTGAAGTTGGTCTCCTATCCCCGTATCATTCGCCGTTTTCCAAATTTTGCGCTTTGCTCTTGTTCCGTCCTTATGACAGTCACCACGCAAGAGCTTTGTGGCTGCGGTGAAGGTGAGGGGTCGAATCAGGTGTTTATTTACTCGGGCACCTATTGGGGATGACGCCCGGGCGGGTTCCCGTCGATCTTAGCGGATGGGAGTCTTCCCGGGGAAGAGGGGAAGATGGTAACGTAGGTGGGGCGGTGTGTTTCTTGAAGTTGAAAAGGTTGGTTTCTTTGATACAATACGGAAAGGTGTAATTATGGACAGATTTCTCAGAAGAAAAGACCAGAAATACAGATATGCGACAGCAGAAATCCCAAAGGAAATGACAAAAGTCGGAGAAAACAGCGCCAGCGATGTCGTCGTCAGAGATGTCAAAAGATTCAAGGCAACAAACGGCGCTGCCTCGAGTCGAGTACTGGACCAAAGTGGCTTACAGGGGTGGATTTGCTTGTGATGCGCGGCGGGCCAACAGCGGGTCTCGTAGCGGTCAAGGGTCTGATAAGATAGCGGCCGTGGGGTTGCACAGACGTTGTGTCCGCTGCAGGATCATTCTTCAGATCGACACCACATCAAACATGTGGACATGTGCCTGCTGTTCTGAGCAGGTCTGGTGATGAGGCTGACGACTCCAACTTCATCAGATGGCCAACAAAGTTTTTGAAGCAGGTTTTTTTTCTTCTTAATACCTCTTTGCGCCGTGCCGGATACACTCAACATTTAATAACTACAACTCAGGCTTCTCCTCCTTGCCCAAGGCAGGGAGTCTTTGCCTCAAAAAGGCCTCGACATCGTCCAGTTCCTCCAAGCACGCCGAGTGACCCATATCACTAATAAGACAGTTAGCTTTTCTCGACTCTTATGGGACAAAGGCGATGTGAGGCTCACGGGTAAATCTTCATCGTGGGCTTATACCCCATCTCCTTCAACAACTCATACGACTTCTTGCCCAACTGTGTGTTCACCACCTGGTCCGAATCGCCATGAGCCATGAAGATGGGAGTGTCCTGGTTCACCTGAGGCTTTGGTACCAACTCGGCAAACTTGAGGCTCAAGACCAGGTATGAAGACAAAGCAACAATGCCAGCCAGCTTCACCTTGGAGGTCAAGCCTGCAAAGATACTCATAGCGCCGCCCTGGGAGAAGCCACCGACAACGATCCGTTCCGCTGGAATGCCGGCATCAATCTCTCTCTGGATCAGGCCGTGAATGTAGGCCTGAGAGATCAAAATGCCCGCCTCATCTTCGTTTTTTCGGAGGGATTCGGCGTTGCCGTCTATCGTGTGCTGTTTCTTCGGTCAGTAGGTGAAATGAAACTAGAGAGGGAGTGAAAGAGAACTACATACAATATCATACCATCCTGGCATCTTCATTCCCCAGTTGCAGGTGATTGGAATTTGAGGAGCATGAGGCAGGATGAACTTGACTTCATCGAGACGCTGCCGGCGACGCCAGTTCTCGACCGCCGAGGCCCAACCATGACCGGTGTCACCCAGGCCATGGATGAAAATGACCGTGGCCGTGTGCCTGGCTGTTGCAGGGAAGAGGAGGGGCGGTTGTCTAATGAGGGATGTCATCTTGTTGTTTGTTACTGGTGCTGTCGAAAAAGCGGACCCCGGATTTTTGTTCGTTGGGGCATCCCGTGTCGGAACAAGGTGGGGGGGGGGCTGTCCTCCATAACTCTTCTCTATGACTACTCGCTGCAAATATTGTTAGCGCATTCAATCAAATAATGGCCCGTGCCACGCCTGACAAGCCTTTTGTTTGCCCGCCTGTCAGATCAAATCCCAGACAACACTCCCGACTTGCGTGGCGTGATTCCTTCTCCACTCACAACGTCGTCTCTCCAGGATGCCGCTCGAAAAGGGAACTGTTGCTTACGAAATTTCGATGGATTCTTACCAAAGCCTTTGAAAGCGCGATGGGAGAGCGAGGTGCCGAATGTGTAAACTAGATTACTGACGCTAAATTCTGTACACACTCAGTAAAACCTCACCCCCTACTTGTTTATGCAGCCTATATATATCTAGCCAGTTGTGTTCACCCCAAGATCTGATAAGAAAGAAGCTCACCATGTTCGACACTTGGGTCCTTCGCCGCCCAGCTTTTTTCATCTTGCCCTCTATTGTGATCATCGTAGCTCTTCTTATGAGTGCGTCTTCCCCGGCGTTGTCACTTTTATCTTTGCCACAAATCCTGACGAAGCTCAAGACTTTTTTGCCCGTTTCTTATTTTAATACTCCAACCACCGCGCCTCTAGCGACCCTCTCCACCACCCCATCGGTCTCGTCAACGACAACAATCTCACAACCGCCCAAAATGCCAAAAGCACCAGTGTATTTCTTTAGCCATGGCGGCGTAAGTCTCATTGCCACTCCCTCGTTCAACCTAAATAATTGACAGTGATGCAGCCCGACGTCCAATACAACACCACCCACCCCGTCTACCCCATCCTCCAGTCCATCGGCAAGGAAATCACCCAAAAAGTCAAGCCCTCCGCCGTGGTAGTCTTCTCCGCCCACTGGCAGCCCGAAAACGTCGGCCCAGACGAAATCCACGTCAACAACGCCGAAAAGACCGACCTCATCTACGAGTATGCCACCCTCCGTACCACCCCCCACCCCACCCCCTGCTTACTTATCATGTCACTAACATAATCCAGCTTCTACGGCTTCCCCCCTCACTTCTACAAAGCAACCTTCCCCTCCACCGGCTCCCCCTCCTTAGCCTCCCACATCATCTCCCTCCTCGCCAAATCCAACATCCGCGCCAGAGGCCTCTCCCGCGGCCTCGACCACGGCGTCTTCTCCGGCTTCAACGTGGCCTTCCCCCCGGCCTCCAACCCTTTGGCTGTGCCCCTCGTCCAGGTGTCCCTCTTCAACTCGGAAAACCCCCAGGCCCACTTCCTCCTCGGCGAGGCCGTCCAGTCCCTCCGCGAGCAAAACATTGTCATCATCTGCACAGGCATGACGGTCCACAACCTGCGGGACATGCGCCTCGCCTTCGGGCAGCCTCAACCCATGCCGTACGCCGTGTCGTTTGACAATGCCCTCAAGGAGGCTGTCGAGCAGCCTGATGCTGAGAAGAGGAAAGAAGAAATGGTCAGGGTGTTGAAGAGGCCAGACGCGAGACAGGCGCATCCTTGGATGGATCATTTGATGCCGTTGTATATCGCTGCTGGGGCGGCGGGGGGGGACCGAGGAAGACAGACGTGGACGATGCACGAGGCTAGTTTTGCTTGGGCGCAGTACCGGTTTGGGGAGTTGCCTGAGGAGAAGTAGGGGAATAAGAAGGCGATGTACATAGCAAGTAAAAACATGTAAATAAAACAAAACCAGTTTAAATTCTATCACGGAGCGGATTTTCCCCTGATATTGGCAAGCCCTTTCTAGTCTGTTTCCCCTTGGCCCTGAAACCCCATCCAAAAGATCACACCATCAAACATTACCAATATTTTTCTCGCTTGAACGACCATGTACGACCCCCTATGCCCCCTCTCACACACACACACCATGTCACTCACATCCCACAAAACCCACTACAAAAGAAAAATGTGTGCGCCCTACGTCTAACTACAGCTAGCTTGCCGGCCATACCACTTTCCGAGTTCTACAACCTCTAAGATGGCCACTCCCAACCCCAGATGTCATCAATTACCGCTCCATTAACCCGTGCCAAAATTCCTACTCTTAACACCCTGCCCCCCCCCCCCCTTCCTGGAATCAAAGAACCACCGCAACCGTATCATCCATATTTAGATCCCCCAAAAACAAACTCGCCAACATCGACACACCCCCGAAGGCAATACTGCAGTAATAGGCCCAGGGGTATGCATGAGAATAAGCCACCTGACCAGCCGCCACAATCGCATGCCACTGAGTCTCGTTCACAAACGGAAGGTGCTTGATCTCGTTGACCAGCGACGCTCCCGTCATCTGGATGATCTGTTCAATCTTGTCGTGTTCGATCCCAACCTTGACGCAGGTTCCGCCTACAATTTGCATCAGCTGGGGGAGGAGCTTCGACACAAAAACGTTGTAGTAGATGGCGTATCCGATAGCACCGCCTACGATTCTGATGGCGATAGTCAAGGCGGTGACTGTAGCAATGACATCGCTGGGGCAGATGATGGCCGTGATTGTCGATGCCGGGACGACAACTCCGCCCACGCCGAGACCGGCAATGAACAAAACACCGTACACGGTCTGAATGTTGTCGACTCTGGCAATGGCCAGCAGTCCACAGCCCAGTGTCATCAATGTTGACGAGACGAACAGAATCCACTTGATGTTTCCCTTGAGCCAAGAAAGCATCACCAGGGAGATGACACATCCGGCCATGGTGCCAAAGGCGAAGGGCATACCACGGATACCGACTCCGACGGGACTGGAAAGGGGTCAGCAATGTCCCACCGCTTTCTTGTGTTCAGAGGACTTACTCGTGCCCGTACACATTATACGCCTCGCTCGGCCAAATCATCAACACTGAAAAGAAGTTGGCGCCCGAAATGAACGTGATGATGAGAGTCAGCCACAAGGTCCAAGGCGACTTGCCCATGTCTCTCGGCACCATAGGATGGCTGGCCCCTTTCCGTTCCCACACCACAAAGGCCACCAAAACCAGGGCACCGATTATGAGAGGAGCCAATATCCTCGCGCTCTTCCATGGAGCCTACCAAGCTTTAGCAATAATATTTTCTTTCGAAGGCCAAGAGAGAGCTTACATTGTAACCACCACCCAACAGCCCAACCTCCACCAGCACAAGCCCAGCAATCGACAAGAACCCACCAACCCAGTCCGTCTTCTTCAGCACCTCGCTCTTCTCGCCGGCATGGGCATCGATCCGTGGAGGGGGGTGGTAGAACAAAAAGGCCATGACCAAACCGATAGCAGCCCAACCAGTAGTTACAACCGCAATATATCGCCAGCTCGAATACGCCGAAATAAGCTGAGCATACATGACCGACGGCAGAAACGGGAGGATGGTGAGGATCATTGCCGCCACATAGTAGCCGCGGCGAGACACGGGGACAATCTCGGCGGCGCCCGCCAAGGCAGTGAGCTCGTTGATGCCAGTTCCCAAACCTGAGATGGCCATGCCAACTGGAAAAAGAAAAAAAGTACTGTCAGCCATTGTCTCCTTCCACTTTCAAATCAGGACTTACCAATAAACGCATCCATGCTCGTAGCAGCGCCGCAGATAATCTGGCCGATGACAATCAAGGCATTGCCAGCAAGGGCAACAAATCGACGGCCGACAAGATCTGACAAGGCGCCGACAAAGGGGGAAATTGCTGCCGTGGCGAGAAGGTTGGCAGATACGAACCACACCCAGTGGTCGATACCGCCGAGCTCTCGGTAGATATAAACAGGGGCGCCGGCTGTCGCAAGCTGTGTCAGTTCTTCAAGGCACATATCCTTCACTGAGGCACCGTGGACATACCAAACATGAATAACGGAGCTTGAGCGTTCGTCCACATGCAAGCCAGAGCCGCGAGGGCTAACCACCGACGAGCATTCCTCTGTATATTTCCGTGGTCAGTTGACGCTGCTTCGTTTGCGTATGTGAGAACGGCCGTATCACGTACAGTTGTGCCCTCCATAGCCATAGCGCCGTCATGACCCTCGATTCCAGCCATTGTGCCGTTGGCGTCCCAGTTGTTCCAGTAAGACCAGTTCCTCACAGCACAAGAAACCGAGTTCTGGTTCTGAGGAACAGCACCAGAAGAAGCTGAGTGAACAGAGCTAGACGGGGCTGCTTTGTTTTGCGACTCGGGTCTCGGGCT
Source organism: Podospora anserina S mat+ (assembly GCF_000226545.1). NCBI lineage: Eukaryota > Fungi > Ascomycota > Sordariomycetes > Sordariales > Podosporaceae > Podospora > Podospora anserina. The sequence goes on from NW_001914853.1 coordinate 1,922,384, forward strand.
GCTCCGAGCAGGCGACTTGTTGGGAAGAAAAGGAGCGGCAGTGGGAGCAGGCGGAATCGAGGCCCGTTGAGCGTCTCTTTCGTCCAAAAGTCCAGTCACCGCAGGTTTCTGGCTGCCGGTGTTCTCTTGGGTCGACAGGTCAGACGATGACGGGAACGCACACACGCCCGCTTCCTTTCGCATGGCTCCCATTTCAGTGGCAGATGGGATCTATCTGCAAATTGGGTGTCGAGAGGAACGGGGGATGTACCGATATGTAAAGCTACCCGGGTAGCAGAGAAGGGGAACACCAGGTGTAGCTGTTGTGCAACGCCCAAGGGTGTTATTTGTGTTGCTGTCTCGGAGAAGGCAGGGGAAGGAGGACAGAACGAGACAGACAAGACGAAAAGGAGCTTATTGTAAGCAAGCATCAACATTTGCCGTTCAATATCCCCACAAGCACATGTCGGTGATTCAGGCCAAGGCGGTCAAGCCAATGTTTAGGGGTCTCGGGGACTTGTCCCCAAAGATCGACGCGATCCAAGCCATGTTGCGGAGAAAGAAGCTATCAATAACTGTTTTCCAGCCAGGCACCAGGCACCAGGCACCAGGCACCAGGCACCAGGCACCAGACTCCCGGGTTGCCTCCGAGGAAGGAGCTCCTCCGTGGGCAGCTGCAAATCACCTCACATCCGGACACTGTGGGCACCCGTGAAAATTTCAGGGAGGGAAGGTCCATTGCTGTCTTGCCTCGATTTCTCCTGGCCCAGCCGTCGAGGGTATCCTTGCCCTGCTGAAAGGAGGAAGGAGCGAGCCATGTTTTTCTGTAGCACACGATCATTGACTCACCACGGACCCCCGGATCAGTGATCTTGTGAGTTGTCTGAGCTGTCAGACGGGACTTGATGGTGCGCGGTCGACATGCCGGGCACTTTGATGTTTGCTAGATAGCTTCAAGTCCCGGGCAGAAGGAGTTTGGGTTCAATACTTGGTAGCAGCAGAGATCGTCCCCCGCTGGCAGTTGCACCCGTAGCTAGCACATGGCATGTACGTGTCTGTCACTCAACCTGAATGCAAAGCGCCACACATTTATGAGCTGACGGCTAGATCTCTGCCCCAAATTCAAGTCAACCGTAGCAAGATACCTGAAACCACCATATTCCATCCGATATCCGACTCAGATAGACGGTCCCGATATCCATTGCGCCTCTGTCCCACTGACCACCCGTCCGTCCGCCATATGTGATTCATGCCTGACCGACCGCCTTTCACTGTCAAACACACACCGACCAATTCCGCCCACTTCATCACTCAGCTCTTCTTATCACCAACTCAAGCCCTCCCAAATGCCACCCCCAAACCCCGATGTCGTCCCCCCATCCCCAAACCGCCCCTCTCTCCCCTGCCTCAATGGACCATCTAATCGGAAACCGCCTCCTCAACGGCTTCCCACATTAGCTCATCTCACTCAGCACGAAAGATCCTCCAAAGTCGAGTAACACAGCATTCGGGGAGAGAAGGCAGTTAATTACCGCTGCCCACAGTAACCTTACGTGCGAAACAAAACTCCCATCCTTTGTCCTCCCCCACTCCTCTCCACAATCGTCGACGCCTCAAATCACCCCTTACAGCCCCCCACAGACGCCGTGGCTTATTGTTTCCCATTCCTATTCGCCTTTGCCATGATTTTAGCCCAGCCGTTATTTTCTACCGGCCGAAAAAAAACGTCCATGCATTGAATCCCCCCCCCTCCCCCCCCCCCGGCGGCATGTGAGTGAGTGAATCTGCGATCGGATCTAGTCCCGACCGAGGGGGGGCTGGATGGCAGTGAGAGAGGAGCGGAGAATTTGATCTAGGTGACACGATGAAGGGGGGGGGGGGGTGTTACACGGGGTGATATCGACAGGGAAGCGTAGGGTTACGGGAGTTGGAGTGGGAGATTTGATTTGGAAAAGGCAACGAGTTCACCGCTGGATGCTGGGGAAGAGTTTGGGTGACGGTTGTAAGTAGAGTAGAGTACCGGAAATTTTGGAATGATCGACTGGCAGCAACGGAGGGACTGGGGTAGGTACCTGGGTGGTGTGCGACTTTCCCTGGATGGTGGCCAGAGGTCCGTTGACAAATGGTCGAGACTTTACGCTCCTAACTGTTTTAACCCAACCAAAGTGTCCGATGTCAATGAGCAGGAAACTGGGAGCTGGTTGTCACAGTTCTGGTTGTGACACCTACCTGTCAACCTCACAATCATCCAAGCCCCCCCAGCTAGCTCACAACTTTGTGTGATGGTGAGAAATGCCGCTGTAGTTGGTATCAAGTCAAGTGTATGAACTGGCAAGGCAGGTTCACAGCTGCGCTGGAGGGATTCTTGGCATTTGCCCCTATTTACCCCTTTTCGGAACTGACCCCATATTTACGTCCGCAGTGGTGACCAGAAGCATGAGTATGACGCCGCAATTACCAAGTTCAAGTATCATGTTCGACCGGCTAAGAACACGGTGCTTTGAAGGTATCATCGTTCAATTAGCTCAGAGGATTGCCTCCCGAGAAAGGTGGTAGTATCCGTGTCCTATCATAACCCAACCCAACCACAAACAAGAAAGACGTGAGCTGTTCGCTCCCCCTCTGCCCTGTTCTCCAAGAGAGAGTGGTATATATCCAAATCCGAAAAGTAACTGTACACGTAGTCATCTCTACACACCATATCCCTCTGGTGCTGGTATCTCCCTTTCACATGCCCAACCCTTATCACCCTCTCCATCATCTCTCCACTCTTACAACGCATAGTTCTCTGTATGTAAAAAGATCTCCTCGAGCATGTCATCCCCCCAAATCTCGGCCTGCAACCTCGCAACCGTATTCGCCACGCCCACTCTCATCGCCGGCGGCCCACACACAAACACCGCGGTCCTCCTCCCCAACACGCCCCTCCCATCCGGCCCTCCTGTCGCCCACTCCTTGAGCATATACCCCAAATCTGGCCTCCCATACTCCACCGACCACCCGCCGTCAATCTCGTGCGGGACAGGAAACGCAAACCTCATAAGATTGCGCTGAAATTCGGTCGGTGTTTCTGGAAAGCCAAAATCAAACCCTGAGGGAGGGCCAAAATGGGAAGTTGGTCTTGGGCGGCGGGGGTCGCCGCCGACGTCGGTGCGAAGGTGGGCTAGTTCTGGTGGGCGGACGGGAGCAGTGGAGGATTCGGCTGTTGGTTCTGCTGCTGCTGGGGGCGAGGGGTGAGTGGCGAAAGGTTCCGTGCTGCCGGATGAGTCGGCGTGTTGGTGGCCGAGCTCGCTGGTAGTCGGTCGGGCGTCGATGCTACCGCCGCTGCCGGCTCCGCTGGGCCGGGGGTCGGACTCGGAGAGGATCTGGCTGTATCGCTTGCGGCCGGCAGGAGGTGCGTATTTGAAATGGGGAGCCGCATTCTCCCGGGCTAGAGGGGGGAAATGGAATTCACCGCCGGGTTCGCTCTTCTTGGTTGAGGGTGCCTTGCTGGAAGGGGCTGGGGGGTGTAAATATTGTTGCTGTTCGCCTTCAACGGGCTTGATCTCATCGTCGCGGCCTTCAAGTTTTCGAAGGGTTTGTTCCGCAACAGATAGCCTGTTGTTGTTGTTGTTGTTGTTGTTGTTGTTGTTGTTGTTGTTGTTGTTGTTGTTGTTGTTGTTGTTGTTTGGGGGAGGCCCCGGTGGCGGTGGTGGGAAGGTGTGTGGTTGGAGATATTTCTGCTGAGGGAGCGCTGTGATGCGGTCCTCATCCTCAGCACGCAGCTCCCGCTCTCTGTCGGGGTCGCCTTGGGCCTCGGACATGATCAGGGCGCTGTTGCGTTTGCTAGCAATGTTGGCCACAAAGCCATCCAGCTTGTCGTGGAATGCATTGCTGAGCGGCCTGGGCGCACGACCATGAGGAATGCCAGAATTTGGCGGCTTCCGGACTGATGCGGTAACGAAAAACTTGCAAGTAACACTCTCAGGGGGCGCGGCTTCACGACAGATACGGAGCTCTTCCCGGAACCAGTCCATGGCCTCGAGCCGCTTGAGCGACCACACCACGACGATTTTCTTGGTGATGGCCTTGCCGTCCCGCATGCGCTTGATCAGATTTAGCAGCTGTGACATGAGCGATGTGATACCGCTGCCACCGGCGATGAGGATGCAGGTATCAAATGCGGCAAGCTCTCGGCGCATACCACCGTACGGGCCGTCGAGAAACGCGCGGTAGGTGTGGAAAGGCCCCTTATCAATGGCCGTCTCGAGCACCTTCTTCGTAAAGCCTCCATATGGCCGGAACACCAACACACAATCTCTGTACTCCTCGCCGTATTCAGATGGAAAGTCTGAGCTGCAAAGAGACGAGATGGTGAAAGGATGGTTCTCGAACATGGAAATGCCCGGCATGCGCAGATAGACGTACTGGCCCGGCTTCCACCTCATCTGAGTTGGGATGGTGATCTTGATGGCGTTCTCCGTCATGATGTTGATGGCTGCTTCGTCTCCAATCAAAAACGACATGCGCCATGGCTTGGTCCAATTCAGCTTGCAGAAACGGTACAGGTTGCAGAAGACGATGATGGCCACTGTCGCATACAAGTAGGCCCATGACATGAGAAAGTTCTTGGTATGCCAAAAGAGCACACCGACGTAAACGTAGCCGACTGGGATATGGAGAAGGATGAAAACTTCGTATGCCTTTCTTCGGAACAGTGGTAACGATCCCACACAAAGCCACCCCAGAGGGACCATGCATGCAATTCCAGATCCATAGATGATGCCGCTACCGGGAGGAAACAGCGCCTCGAAGACCTCCATGCCACCATCCTCCCAGACCGGCTGGATGTAGAATGGGATCATGTGAATCAAGGAGAGAAACAGGCAGAGGTAGCTCAGCCAACGGTGGAATACGTTGAGTCTCTCGGGTCCAATGCCGGTGATCAGCGTGATGATGTTGGCCTTGGTGCTAGTGGCAATGATCCACGGTGTCATGGCAACGGCAATCATGCCGGACCGAACGGCCACCGGTGGTGATCCGAACCGGATGCTTTGCCAGTATAGGGGTTGCTGTAAGAAGCAGTAGACCGTGACGAAGGCCAGGGCGATAAAGGCGCAACTCAGCACCGCGAGTGAGGAAAAGGTGAAGCGGTGTTTTCTCCAGACAATGTCTGGCACTGGTCGATAAAAAACCCATCGGAATAGCGCCAGAGTATCGTTGACAAATCCGACAGATGAAAAATGCGCTTTCGGCTTGAAATTCTTCTCCTCCTCAGCCTGCTGCTCGTCCGGAAAGAAGTGTCGTCGTGATTCAGCCGCCGTCTGCGCTGTCGCCCCCGTCGCCAGGGCAGCCGATCTATCCCACTCCGGTTCCATGCTGTAAAGCTGTTGGAAGTGCTTCTCCATATCCTGCTTGTAGATCGCCTGCCGAATCTTATCCTGCCAGTAGTGCCATATCCTCATAAACAGCGTCAATCCTCCCAAAGCAAGCGCAAAATATGTCCAACCCAGCCCATATTTCCCCGATTGTGACCACGGATCTACCGTGAGTGCCTGTACTAAGCCCGGTGGACTGTTGGGTAAGAGCGGGATATTGATCCGCCTCACCAACCCACTCAGGGCCTCAACGGACGCGTCGACTGCGCTTCGTAGCGCTGGTCGCACATGTGAAGCCATGGTGTAATTTGTGTAGTGATTGTGCGCGTACGGGCGCGGGAGTGTGGCGGCCCCTGTAGAACGCAACCTCGATCTTGAAATGTCGTCGGGATACAGAGAAGCAGCTGATCTGCCGGCAACGGCCGCCGGTCAGACTTCGGTCGAGGAACACCGGACCCCCGATCAAAATATTAGAGCATTTAGTAGAGAGCGTGAGGCACAACTTGAAAGGCCATGAGAAGTGACGAAAGGGGTGTATTATGGGCGACCGTCGGGAAGGAGCCGGGAAGGACGAAAGAATGGGATGGATCCGGCGGGGGGCGCGGGAGAGGGGCGTAGGGAGAGTTATTATAATGCAGTTATATCTCCAATGTTGGTGTGGGGGAGTTGAGCGTGGGTGAGATGGTGGGTGAGAATGGTGGGTGAGATGCTGCAAGTCGCAAGTTCCGTCACGTCCACCTAGGTTTCTTCCACGGACAATTCCAACCGCCGCGCGTGTGCTCCTCCAGATGCGATCACAGTACCGGGCTGTTGGGCTCGAGATGTCCAGATGCTCTCCTGAGGCGGGACGGAATCAATATCAAGTCAGGAACAGGAAAAGTCGGACCTGGCAACTGAAGAATCCGGCGGTTCACTGGGCCTTAATATTGGTCGATCAATGTTCTGGGGTGCGTGGTGCTAGGTGCAATAGCTCACAGCTGGTGTCGCTGCACACCTGCATGTCACACGGTACGTCGACCCGAATCGGTAACAATCCTTGACACCGGGCGCTAGGTATAGGCTTGGCTGGGAAATGGAAGAGGAGAAAGGCAGAGTTCAGAGGAAAGAAAAGGAAAAGACGGCCGGTTGGGGGCCGTGAGGAAGGCTCGATCTGGCCGGGCTCGTTTCTGCGGCGATCTGTGAGTGTTCGGCACCGTTATCGCAAGAGGAACCAACAGCAAAGCTGACTGCTTGATGACAACTGTCGGCACTCGTGGAAAGGCAAGAGGTGTAGGACAAAACCACGCAGTTCTCAACGTGCGCGCGCATGCCGGACGGATGCTGTCCTCTTCAGTGAAGACTTCTTCCAAGCACAACGGATACATCCGACCTGTCGAATATCCTTCCACTTGGAGCGGACAATCACCTATGCTTGGCGGCAGGGTGTCATCACGGTCGACCGCCATTGTGACCACCTCATGGCTGTCTTTTGTGCAGGTGGGAAACGACATGTTCGTCGACATGCGAATTGCGAACTGAGAATGGCGCATTCTCATTCTCCAGCCCCTTGAGGAAGAACCAAGACCCCCAATAAGCGAGCAATTAATGCGTCTGTCCAACTGTTGGTGACCTTGGTGTGATGCTCTGGATGGTCACCACGCAGTCATCAAATGGCGTTCGAGCATCGCCGTGATGGACGAGCAAATGACGGCGCGATGCTGGGAGATCTCGAAAAGGGCACAGTGGGGTTCCCCCATGCAAGTTCCCATAGCAGGGAACAGCAGGGGGCAATTGCAGCCTGGGCGGGTAAATAAGCCTTTTGATTGGAAGCTGACCTCTTCAACCTCTCGCCCGCGTTCTCGGACTCGAGCTTTTCTCCCACGTCCCCTCATGATGCAAGGGTTGGTGAACCTCACTGAAGATGATTCTCGATGCAGCAGTCCAGAACGGTGACTCGTGGCACTGAAGATTCTCTGTCTGGTAGCGGTGGTGTCCTGTGATGCGTGCTGTCCGTCATCCGTCAGCTGCTGTGTCTCTCAGTGGTTCCAGCTCTCACTGCTGTTGCTGCCGGACGGGCATGTCAAGAGGTGACCCCAGCTGCGGCCGCCCTCTGGTGAAAGCCATTGTTCAATTAGGTACGAGGACTGGGCCTCGAGTCGGCTCCGGCAATTCGGGTCGGCCGTCTTTTGATAACCGCCTGAAGTCATGTGCCGGGTGGATAGATTGAAAAGAGGCAATTAAGGAGATTTGTTATCGAAATCGATAGCTTTGGGGCTGTTGGATCAACTTCGATCTGGGAATCATCAACAGCCAAGCTCAGGACAGTGTGTGTGGGAAACGGGAGCTGAGAGAAGCCAAGCAGCCAAGTCACCCAAACACACGGAACGTCCCGTTCGCACTGACCTTATCTTGGTGGTCTATGCGCTGTCAAGCACTTTATCGATCACAGTGGGATGCTTGGACCTCATTTCATCCGAGTTTATGCTCTCGATACAACGTCGAGATGCTCGGGTACCTCGCTCTGGGTGTGTTCTATTCATGGGCCTTGATTAAACTGTCTTGGTACGCCTGTCTGACATTGATGAAGAGGGGAATGCTGAATTTCAACTGGAAGCGACACAAATGGTGAGAGCCTTGAAGCGAAACACCATGAGCCAGAGGTGAAGAACGAAATGCTTCATGTAAACACAACCCAGCTACAATGTATTCAATGAGTGGTAATTGTCAAAACTTCGCCCTCTGCCCGGAAGCCTTGCCGGTGGTACACTCTGTCGTGGCACGCGGTCACTGCGATGTTCATTCGTGTCCAAGATCGTCGCTTTCAACCAGCTGGCACCGGCTACAATATATCCAGTGTCTCCCTTCCTCTTCATATACACCCGTTCAACGCTGTGATAGTAAATTCGAGAACCGGTTTTGGGGTTGAGGTGTTTTGCATAAGGTTATCAACATTGTGGTTCCCAAATACAACCCATATTCATCTGTACAATGTGGCAAGTGAAATGTTAACGAGCAGTGGTATGAACAACCACCACCAGACTTGGGCACCAGCTGTTTGGCAAGCCACATGCTACTACACCATCAGCTCTTCAACATTGACATTCTGAATAGTGGGGCAGCACAGAAGAAAATGTTCAAAAGACAGCACGGCGGTTCAACACCGCGAAGCTATTGTTTTCACCTCATCTATGCGTTTGTTCCCCCGGGTAGGCAGAATATTTCTGAAATAGTGGTGTTTGAGCAGAAGCAGCCACAATATTTAAAGTATGAGGCCTATTCCCAAACAAGCAATTCAGGACACATGCTGTCATTAGCATAAAGAAGACCCTGCAATAAACATACCCCAGCGGAGAATCTTTTTCACTTGATTGGAAGGGGTTGAGAGGTTGTGTGTTCTCGCCATAGAGTATCGGCGCCATGCTACATAGTCTTTGGGCAATGATTTTCTTGTGTTGGTATGCAAGTGATAATGTGTAGGTAATAGTTTTGGGCTAAATAAGCAGACAACAACGCTGAAATAGGCCGGGGGAAAAGGCGAAGACTCATGTGGATCAGTGTGAAGTTGGATTAAAGGTCTAGAGCAGGAGTATGCGTTTATGTTGAGCGCCAGATGATGAAGGAGAAGAAGGGAGTTCTGCTGAGAATATACCAACCTAGGTAGGGCTGCCATCCATATTAATGCCAAGAAATCGTGAGGGCTGTAACATCGTTTCCGTGCGCCCTCTCGGAGAAACCAATCAAAACACGAACGAGCTTCACTGCCTACGACGCACCATGCAATGCACCAGGAGAAGAACTTCCGAACAAGGAGGATAAGCTATCTCATGTAGGTGCTGGTACATTTGGTCAAAGTCTCTTACACCTGCGAACCAGACTGCCCATAAGACAGCCCCAGCTTTCAGCCTCAGCTAAATGGTATGAACGACAACAGGATGAGTGTTGGGCCCATGATATCCTAGACCTCTTACATCCACCCTTGTCTCCTTTCCTTCCACCAAATCTGCCATGACGACACCTGTCCCCAGACTCATCGCAATCCCCCAAGGCCCATGCCCGGCCGCAACCCAAACTCCCCCGTCCCCAACACTGATCCCGAGGTCCTCCTCTGTGATCTGCGATACAATCGGCGCCCCCCACTCCGTCACAGGCCGGAAACACAACCCCTCCCTCACAACCTCCAAGCCCCCATCACCACCCTTTATAATATCCCCCACCGCCTCCCTCAGCAACCCCTTCTGCTCATCCAACGGCCTGGCTTTCCCCTCCTCCGGATCCTGAACCTCCAAAGTAGAATCATTCAACCCCGCAAAATAAACCTCCCCTCCCCCGCCTAACCTCGAAAACATCTCCGGACAGAAATTCTTTTCATGCGTAGTAAAAACAGCATGACACTCTTCCTCCCCCTCTCTTGTATCCCAAATTGGTGTCCGAACGACAATACTATGCCCAGCCAAACTCCCCACCCTCATCCCTACCTTTGCCTGGGGAAACAGCGTTCTAAACACCTTTGGTGTCCAAACCCCAGCTGTAATCACAACTCTATTCCCCTTCACAACCCTCTCACTCCCATCTTTCAAGTCCCTCACTTTCACCCCCTTAACCTCCCCTGTAAGATCATCCCTCACCAACCCCGTCGCCTTCGCAGGCTGTAGCACCTTCCCCCCTCTTTTCATCACCTCCCCCAACAACCACTGACAGAGTCGTAAAGGATCAACCTGCGCCGTAGTCCCCTCCTCACTGATAACCTCGACTTTATCCCCCTCCTTCTTCTTCAACCAACCCGGTCTCCTCGCCTCGTCATGTTCCGCCTCCACAGGCGCGGCATTGACCCTTGACGTCCCACTTCTCAACCAGTCATCACCCCGTTTCTGCTGCTTTGATCCGTCATGGTGCTGGATATAAGAGATGCAGGTAGAGGGTGTGTACCCCCAATTTTCTCTGCCGTTGTTTTCAGCTGCCAGGCGGGCGTGTTCGTTGAACGAAAGGGCGCCGAGGGGGGTGAGGGAGGGGGAGAACCAATCTTTTGCGAGGAAGCCACCTGCGAAGCCGGAGGCAGAGGAGAAGAGTTCCGGGGAGGGATCGATGAGGGTTATGGGGTTGGTGTTGGTTGGTGAGAGGGAGAGGTAGTAGGCTGTGGAGAGGCCTATGATGCCGCAGCCGAGGATGATGATGTTGTCGTTGGGGTCGGTGGTGGTGGTGGTGATGATGGTCATGGTGAGGTTGAAGGACTGGTCGTAAGGGTGGGTTGGGTGTTTAAAGTCTGAGAAATAGGTTGAAGTTAGAAGATGAAGTAAGTCAGTATCAGGGCTGGGGATTGAAAGAGGTGATGGAGTGGTCTATATTTACGTGGAAACAATCGTATCTATGAAGATGTTAGATGAACGACAAGCGTCACCCCCTCCAGATATCCCAACCAGCTCTCCACCAAGTAGCATGAATTCCATGCTTCTGAATGGACAATTCAGCAGACTACCAATCTTCAATCATGCCCGAGCCGAATTCCCCATTCTGCGCCCTTGATTCGACATCTCTTCTTCCCCAAAAGGCAGTTAAATAGCAGAAGTCGATACCCCGCGCTCCACCCACAACGTCAACCTCAAAGAGGGGCAATCAAGTTCGAGCGAGGGGTGTTACCGAATCCCGAAAATCTGGATTAACGCTCTTCCCGAACAGCTACGCAGTCTACGTCAACTAATCACCGCAGGACACTCACTATCCAACTCTCCAAACCATACCACACCACCAGCAAACAAAATGCCAGAACCTCAAGTAATTATCATCACCGGCGCCAGCCGTGGCATCGGCCACGCCATAGCCACCCACCTCCTCAAAGCAGGCCACAAGGTCGTCCTCACAGCTCGCTCCCCTGAAAAGCTGGAGGAGCTTCAGAAAGAATACCCATCACAAGTCCAGTATCTAGCGGCTGATATGACCTTGCCTGATGTGCGTATCATACCTCAAAACACACACAACTCACACATCACAACTAACCCCCCCCCCCCAACCCCCCCCAAAACACCCTCTAAACTTCAAAAAACTCGCCCTCCTCCACTTCCATCACATCAACGCCGTCATCATCAACCACGGCGCCCTCTCGCCAATGACCCGCGTCGCCAACTCCTCCATTGACGACTGGAAAGCCCTCTTCGACGCCAACTTTTTTAGCGCCCTCGCCCTAGCCAAGGAAACCATCCCCTACCTGAGAGAAACCAAAGGCCGTCTCATCTTCACCTCATCGGGCGCCGCAACAGGAGCTTACACCGCCTGGGGCGCCTACGGAACCTCCAAAGCAGCGCTGAACCACCTTTCCAAGCACATTGCCGTTGAGGAACCAGACATCACTTCGGTAGCCGTCAGCCCTGGGAGAGTAGACACTGACATGCAAAAGGAACTTCGAGAAAAGGGCAAGGCGGAGATGGCACCAAAAGATCACGAAGCGTTCAGCAAAGAGTTTGAAGCAGGGACATTGGTGAGACCAGAGCAGTCTGGTGGTGTTATTGCTAATCTTGCTGTGTCTGCGAAGCCAGAACTGGCCGGACAGTATTTCAAGTACGTGCCTACCTGAGTCCTCACACGATAAGAGGTTGAGATACTAACTGTTGCAGGTGGAATGCGCCAGAATTGGCCGAGTACCAATTGAGTTGAACAAGCTGAGATGGTTCTATTGGCCGGTCAGAAATGTCCATAACCAACGAGTGAAAGCATATTCAAGATGATACAGGCGGCAAATCAGTCGAAAGATGAAAAGTCTGATTGGTTTCCACATTGTATATTCGGTTTTTTAAGCACGAAAAGTTTGTTCATCACATTGCCGTGTGCTGTTGGGACATAGAATAGAAAATAGAAGGCTACCTACAAGCTAGACAACTCCAAAACCAGACCACGGCCATCACCGTCTGGATCTAGGGACCGATATTAGTCCTCTGTCCCTCTTGCAGAAGAACAAGCTGCCATGAAGCCATCGACCGCGAAAACGAGATCAGGTGAAATGTATCCGTCATGTAGAGTCGGAATTGGAATGATAAAGTACGATAATAAACATCATGGTGTTCGTATGTCGCAGTCGAAGCGGCTCGTAGCTGGCATCTAAATTACTTTTTAAGCTGTTAGCTTTGGATTCTGAGAAGAGTCTGCAGAAAATCGGGGTGGAGGACGAGGAAAAGATCAGTAGTGTCGTTTGGCTTGACTGTGTCTATCACCATAATTGTGTATGATTGGGGCGACACGAGTATATCATCATATGAAGGTCGTCGGGGTGCTGAGCAAAGCGGAGGGTTGTATGCTTACCTTACTGGAATGGTCGGGGGGGGGGTGATCAGGCCCCCCAAGAAGGCAACATTGCGTGTTTCTACAATGTCGCCGATCAGTGTTGCAAAGGCAGAGCGCGCATTGGAGTGCTGTTTGTTGATGAGGAAGAAGGGAAAATTCAAATTCGCGACGAGAAGTCGCCTTTTTGTTTTCGGTGTCGGAACAACTGCGAAGGAGGGAGTTTAGAGGAACCTTGAAATTTTCAAGCCGGAGCCAAATGAGGCTGGGGTGGGGAGCTTCGCTGTTGCTTTGTGGCGCTCACGCGGCATGGCGGGGTGGGTGGGTCTCACAAGCCACAAATGCGTTGTGGGACAAGCTGAGCGCGCGACGTGGTTGGCATTGGCAGCCTTCAAAGAACCACTTTGGAAGGACGGGAGGCTAGGTATTTGAGTATAAAGGGCTGCTCACCAACCTTCAAGCTTTGAGAGCCCTCGGCTCTCCGGTTCATAACATGTGTCGAGGTCTATCAAAGCAAACCCAGTTCCAACACGCGAGGAAACCACTCTGAAGATTGAATAGCGGCATCGCATCACTTTGTTCGATAACCGTCACCGGAAAAAGTGTATCGTTATCAACTATACCTTGCTTCATCCATCACCTGAGGGCGAGACCCCCTTCTTATACCTTACATATACCACCATGTCGGACCACGAGTTAGGAGGTAAGCCGCCGTGTTTTTAATTCTGCAGTGGAGGAAACTACACTGCGAGTTTGTCGGGTGGCGTTTTGGTTCCGTTGATGCGACCGGGAGTTTTGGTGGGCGCATCCTACTATTAAACACAGTGGAGGCCCTTTCCTAAAGTCATCTGAAGTCATGTACACACCTCTTATACAGCCTCAGGCCTCACCCGGCATACGAATAGGGACTGTCGACCCACTGGCTTTATTTACGGGGATAACAGAGGACAATACCTTCCCTTCATATATCGTTGATTTGTTTGCTCCTGTTGCCTTTCCACCCCACAACAAACATCTTCACCGCACCTCTCAAGACAAGCAAAAATGCCTTCAGAGCACATCCCCCGTCAAGACCGTTACTGGTCAGCTTTTGACAATGATGAGCTGGGTATATCTGGTTGACTTGGACTTTTGTGCTGAGACGACAGTTTGCTAACATCGTGTCTGATAGGAAATGACGACCTGTCCCTCCCCAAAGGTATGTATCTCATTCTTATCAACCAAAGAAGCGTGTGGATTACTGACTATTCGGCGCAGCCACCGTTCAAAAGATTGTTGGGGAGATTCTGCCATCGTCAACAGGCATCGCCTTCGCCAAGGAGGCTCGCGACCTCCTTATAGAGTGCTGTGTCGAGTTCATCACTCTCATCTCTAGCGAGGCAAACGAGATTTCTGAGAAGGAAGCCAAAAAGACTATCGCTTGTGACCACATCACCAAGGCATTGGAGCAACTCGGCTTTGCCGACTACGTCCCTGCCGTTTTGGAAGCCGCTGCAGAGCACAAGGAAGTCCAAAAGGTGAGAGACCTTGGGATTTCCTTTGTTATGAAGACATGCTGACGCCCAATGATAGGGACGTGAGAAGAAGGCAAACAAGTTTGAGCAGAGCGGCATGACATTGGAGGAACTCGAACGTCTCCAGCAAGAGCAGTTTGCCGATGCTGCCAAGAGACACATAGGATGATGAACTCCCAGGCATCGCCAATCTGTTGGAGGACGAGTAGACTGGGTGCACTTTGAAAGTGGTGGATTGCATTTATAGGCGTTCGTCCCTGGGAATTTTGGGAAGGTGTTAGTAAAGCCTTTTCTTGTCGTCTTGAGTTCTACAAACATATGATATACCCAGGTTCAGTCTCTGACATCTTTGTTGAACCACTTCAATGAACGGAGGGAAACCAAGAATAGTGCACTCTATTGAAGACCGCTCTGGATCCCGAATCACCGCCATCTAGCCAGATATTTACAATGATGCCCTCTTTTATGCATCATTCACTGCCTGTGCAATACCTCCCCCTCTCTCCCACGAGCTGAAAAAAGTGTTTAATAGCCATCCTTGCCCCACTTGTTGTATCTGTCGTGAAGCTCCTGTCCATTACATCAGTATTTGCCTCAAGCATACTACATAACAGTCCATACCTTGGGCAGAGTGACGTTGGGGACAACGACGACGTTGACAGCGCTAGGGGCATCCTTGGGGGCAGCGCTGGCATCACCACCGGGGTGATACTGGTACTTGCCGTGGGTCGAACCGCTTTCCCAGGGCATGCTCTTGTCGGCGATAGGGACGGTGTTCTCGGAGGTGGACTTGGTAGGGGAGCGGCCGAAGTAGTAGCCAGCACCACCAAGAGCGCAGACCATGATACCGCCGAGGATCTATCATGATAATCATATCAGCTTTCACATGGTCCTTCAATACCCCTCCCAGCTATAGTCAAACCACCGCCGCCGTTCCGTGCGCCCCATGCCATGTTTCCAACCTAATTTTCGAATTCTCAAGCTGTGTCGAACTGCCCTCGCGGGCTACCAATTCAACACCCGGGGCGACGGCATCGGCAATGGCGGCGGTTGGACCTCGGAATTTGACGCACCAGAATCTCGGGGTTCTTCTTGGACTCGCTCTTGAGAGCCTCCTCGCCGGTGGTGAGGCGGCGGACGGTCGTGCTGAAAGCTCTGCGGGCGATGAGGGAAGCCATCTCTGCGGTGTTGTCTGTCAAAGGCGGTTGCTGATGCAATGGAGCTTCGGAACTGGAATCGTGATGCTAGCTCTGGCCGTCTGGCCCTCATACGATTTCGTCAGGGCCGAAGCTTGAAGGCTTGGCGCCCGTTTCTTACGTAAGGCATCCGAAACTGTATGAGCTGTGCCGTCATTGGTTGTCATCGTCATCAAGCTTGGGGAAGCTTTCTGACCAATCATGTCTTTTTTTTGGGTGGAGCGGGGGCGGACAACTGCCACGGAACTGGCCGTCAGCTGCTGACTCCACGCCTCCCTTTTCGAACTGCAGCATCAGATCACAGGACAAGCTGCAATGCACAGGGACACAGGCACGGGTGGCAGCTTGGGTCGCATCAGTTGTCTCTCTCGAACAGCACACATCACTCAGGTCACACATAGTCCGGGCATCCTTTGGACAGATGTCGAAGCCCTGAGCGCAAGTGATGCCCAAAGCGCAATTCCGAGTCGCTGTTTGCTATTCTTCTCGAGAGTTGTGTTTGCCGCATCTTTATGCCACGAGCTTTGCCTTTTCTTGAGAGCATGATAGCAGTGATATCACAGTGAGCACGGCTCTGGATTCAGGGGTAACCTGACGCAGCGCAATTAACCCAAGAGATCGGAGGCCAATGCAAGTCCCCCACTGGACATGCTGATGCTGGGCCACTCGCCTGGGCAACAAAAACTGGAAATAGTAGGAGAACGGGGATGGCACGGTCCTGGCCGCAGCCAGTGAGATCCCTCAACTCGTTGGTTGCCAAAAAGAAAAGAGGTCCATCCGATTCACACTCCGGGCAACGAACAAGAGACTCCGACTCTTGCTTGGTCTCACGGCAAAGTCCCCAGGGCGGCCATTCGCACACTATTGCTTTTTCTCGACACTCTTTTTCCCCTCCTTCTTGATATCTGTCCAACTCTTTGTCTCTCTTGATAATCAACCATACTCGCGCTCTCTACCACCCATATTCGAATCTCAGCTGCACCGTTTCGCAAACACGAAAATCCACGGAAAGTGATCGCACCCAGACGGCAGACACAACTGCAGTGTGGAGCATTACCCGTCCCGAAGCCACCGCCATCCAGCACTGCATTCCAGCCGTGTGTAACGCGCCCGGACCCTCGAAGTCTAAGTGACGGTGCAACGGATATTCGTATCATCACACCGAGTCGTCCTTTCCTCTTCGTCGCACTTTGAGGCCCGTTTTTCGAGTCCATTGCCTGGTGTCCGGCCGACCTCTCCAACCACATATCCCGCCGACCAGCGATGTTATAGCGCGGTACGAACAACACTTGAAACTTGAGCCGCCAAACGAACTGCTTCGATCCAAAATTGCATCCAATCGAGTACCGAGAACCGAGCCCTGAGCCGAGCGAAAGTGAAAACGGCAAGACGAAACCATGGCATCCGGGGAGGGAGCGCCGAGGGCTCTCTCTCCTACCAGCACCATTAACGATGACAGCTTTCCCCAGTTTCCGGGTCGATCTGAGATGGCTGGTCCCCCGAGTATAATTTCCTCGCGCATGACCGATATCATGACGGATGACGGCGGAGACACAGAAGCGCACCGCGCGGCAGGCGGCAAGAGGAGGAGCGCTTTCTATTCGGACCTCAGTTCTCGTCCAGGAACGGCGAGGACAGGAGCATCTGGGAGACCTCCGTGGAGCTCAGGGACGCCTTTACGTCAGGGGCTGGCGGGAAAGCGTGGGAGCGGGACTGGAAGCATCAGCAGCGCGACACAGGCAGTTCGACCACCCAGTTCAGCAACCAGAAGCCATGTTCCGTCGTTGACATCGCATGCCTTCTTTCGCCCGATGAGTTCGCAGAAATTACAGGCGCAAAGAGGATTCGCGAGACCGACGACGGTGAACCGGCAATTTATGTCCCAAGAGGACCCCCACAACCCGGCGCGCGACAGCCTGAACTCGGCTCCAGGCGCCAAGGTAGTGAGACAGTCCGCTGATGAAGGGGACATGCGGTCACCACCCTCAAGAGGAACGGAGTTTACCGAGCAGGATATGTACGAGAGGAGGACGGCCAACACGAGTCCGACAGGCCACCATGCGACTTCGAGCTTTTCGGATAGCGTCCGGCCGTTGCAGAGGAAGCCTGGTGATGCTAGAAACCTTACCCTCGACATGAGCAAAACCTACAACAAAGCTGGCGTATCTATCCCGACTCCTGTGCGAACACCTCGATCTCTGCGGTCCAACTTTCTTATGCCGAGAAACGATTCTGGCCACAGCAACCGAGAAATGCAGGGCGGCGAGAAGCTGGACTCGGTAGCTTCGTCACCCCAACTCCCACCCGCGAGCAGGGACGACAAGCACCCGTCGGAGGAGAAGACCAAGAAGGTGGGCCGCAACTATCAGTATTTCCAGGGCAACACAATCTTCTTTTTTGGAGGCAGGTTACAAAACGCGAGAGATAGACCGGTCAACATTGCGACAGGGTCTTTGGTAGTCATTCCTGGCATCTTGTTTCTGATATTCTCGGCACCTTGGATTTGGAACAATATTTCCCCAGCGATACCCATCACCTTCGCCTATCTTTACTACCTCTGCGTGTCTTCTTTTTGCCATGCATCGGCCACGGATCCCGGGGTAGGCCTAGTTTTTGTATGATGTGAGCGAGCATGGACTAACAGTGATCCAGATTATCCCACGCAACCTACATCGATTCCCACCTTCAGAAAACAATGACCCCTGGAGGCCAAGTCCGCCGTCGACCGAATGGGTGCTCATCAAGTCTGCCGAGAAGACAGCCGCTGCCATGGAGGTGCCCTGCAAATACTGCAAGACATGCCAGATGTGGCGTCCACCACGAGCCCACCATTGCCGTCTCTGCGACAACTGCGTCGAGACCCAGGACCACCACTGTCTGTGGCTCAACAACTGTGTTGGCCGGCGCAACTACCGCTACTTCTTCACCTTCATCCTTACCGCCACCTTGCTGGGCGTGTACCTGTCTGGTGCATCGCTTGCACAGATTCTGGTCTACCAGCACAAGCAGAAAATCAGCTTCAATGCGTCAATTTCTCACTTCCGCGTGCCCTTCGCCATGGTCATCTACGGGTTCATTGCCTTCCTGTACCCAGCCGCTTTGACGGGGTACCATGTGTTCCTAATGGCTAGGGGTGAGACGACCCGTGAGTACCTCAACTCTTCCAAGTTCATCAAGGCGGAACGCTTCAGAGCCTACACCCAAGGAAGCTGGTTCAGGAACTGGTTTGTGGTGCTCTGCAGACCGAGGCCGCCAACGTACTATCAGTTCAAGCAATCGTGGTACGAGGGTGATCAGAGGCTCGCACCGACGAAGAGGATAAAGAAAGCTCGCAAGGCTGTTCCCGCTAACCCAGGGGCCGGCGTCGACTCGAAAGAGGGAATGGAGATGCAAGATGTCAAGAACTCACCACATCTTCAACAACAACAACAGCAAGGCTTTCAAGGGCCGAGACAACTGAGGTCTCAACACGACCTCGAGAGCGGACTCGCACAGCAACCACCAACAAACTAAACACCAAACACCACACACCACACCATCGACTCGGATGGTACCATTGTGCTACTACTGTACACACAATCTTTTTGACTATTTCCGTTTTTACGCCTCATTACCAGACTTATTCCCCGACTGTACTTGTCTTGTTCGTTTCTTCATTGACATGTTTTACACACCTTTTTTTGACGCTTATGTCCCACGCTGTTACTGCAAAGTTCTTACGAGTTTTTCCTTTTTTATCCCCAACGAGATGTTCATTCATACATACAAAGCGGCGACGTTTCACACATTTTTCTTGTAAGATTTGGTGGGGCTGGGTGTTTTTTCTTTACGGACTTTTGATGACCCATCATTCAAGAGTTGGGAGACATTGTACAGTTGGTTGTACATATACACCACACGCACACGCACACGCACCACGCAGCACAAAGTCTTTGTTTTTTCCCCCTTACATAATGTATTTTCTTGATCTTTTTGAGAGGAGGATTGGGTTGTTTGGATTTGTTGTTTTTGGGGGGGAAGGGGGTTAGTTAGACTGTTGGAGAGGAAGGGGGAAAAAGCATGTTTTTTGCTTGTGCTTGCGGGTTTGGAAGGGGTGGAATGGGGGAAGGGGGAGGGAGTATGGGGAGATATCATTTATACCCATTGACTTGATGTCAGTTCGGAGTAAAGAGACAGGTTGACCTGTATGTTTAACTTTTATGTGTTGGCCGCTTGATGTGACTAAACCTACAGGTGCTGCCCTCTTGTTCCAATTGCACTACATTACTTTACCTAGCTTTTATTTTGCAGCAGTGAAAGTAGGGGTTTGAGCGTCATTGTCAACCTCGAATGTTCAACCTCCCAACCCACCACACGTGACCCACTTCTTTTTGACCCTCAACTCTTCAACCTTCTTTCACACCTCGAACTCACATCAGCACTCCTCTCAAATTTTTCACTTTCACTCTCCCTTCTTCCTTTTTTTCGGAATCAAAATGTCAAAACCACCCAAACCCCTCCCTCCCCCCTCCCAAAGTTTCACCAACCGCAAAACCAAAATCTTGTCTGCGCTCTCCGTCCCAGACGCAGAATACACCGACCTCTCGCCCAAAGGATCCGTCGATGTCGGAATCCGCGACCTCATCGACGAAATCAACGCCCGGGAAGGGCTCGTGACAACAAGCAGTTGTGCGGGCAGAGTCAGCGTTTACCTCGAAGGCCGCTCTACTGGTACCTCTCCACAAGATGAGCGGGAGGAAGCAGCAACAGCGGGAGGGGTGAGGAGTTCGAGTGCTGGGGGGAAGGGAGGCGGGGAGTGGCTGTTTGTCAGCCATGATCCCATCTCTTCGTTGCCGCCTGGACAGCTGGAGCGGGGGTATGAATCGTTGTTTGGGTTGGTGTCGTTGCAGGGTCAGGAAGGGGGAGAGGGTGACGAGAAGGGGAGAATGGTGCACTTCAAGTTTGAGCCCATGGTAATCTCACCCCCAAATTTTTTTTTTCATGATGAAAGGGACTAACAAGATTAGATTTTACATGTATTAACGGCATCACACTCCCACGCCCAAAAGGTCATCCAGGCGGGCATGGAGGCTGGCTTTCGAGAGACGGGCGCCGTGAGCTTACTTTCACGACAGGACGACGACCACAACCCTGTTGTTGCTGTCAGGTCGATGGGGTTGAGTTTTGAGAGCTTGATCGGGGTGGAAGGTACGGATGGGGTGAGGAGGGCGGTGGTTGGGAGGGGGTACTTGGACCGGGTGGTGAGAAATAGTGAGAAGTTGTTCAAGGAGAATGAGAGGCGGATTGGGAGGTTTAGGGAGGCACTGAAGGGGTGGTTTGAGGAGGGACCTAAAAAGAAGGATGGATGGGAGGATGCAGACGCAAGGAGGGAGAGGAAGCGGTCGGAGGGGCTGAGGAGAAAACAGGAACTTGAGAAGGGGAAGCAGGAGACGACTGAAAAGGAGCAGCAAAGTGAGGAGGGTGGTATAGGAATCATACTTGAGCCTCCTGAGGTTCTGTAAAATAAACAAGCTAAAGTTGAAACATTTCATCAATTTTGGGGTTGGTGAAATGCAATTTGAACGCCTGCTTGCCTTGCTTTCCAGTCCATTGTCTATAGCTGCTCACTTTTAAGCCTCGACTGAGTGATGTCTCCCACCAGCCCTCGGCACCCTTCCATATGATACAAGTTTGACACCCCTTGGTCAGTGCTCTCAAAGCCAACTCTGGGTGGTTCGTCATCTTCACCTCGTTTTTAATCCCTCTATGAACACCGCTCTCGGCCCCTTGCCTTCGTTTCCCTCCGACCACCAACTTCGTTACCACCCCTAACTAACAACCTTCTCAACCCACCCCTTCTCCACCCTCCTCACCTCCTCCTTAAAAGCCTCCACCTCCCTCCAGCAGTCCAACGGCCGCCTGTCATTCTCCCTCAAGCACCTCACCACCCCAGACCGAGCATTCTCCAGGCTCTCCGGCAGCTGGGACCGGATCCTCTTGCGCTCCTCAAGCTTCTTCTGGAGAGCTTGCACTTCTTTGGAGACAGTATACGAAGTCTTGGAGTTGTCGTCGGCGGTCTTGTCGTCAGTCGACTCGGCAAGCTTGGCCTGGGCGGCGCGGAGGGCTTCAGATTCTTGGTCGCGGAGACGCTTGAGCTCGGCGGCGACGCGGGCTTGGATCTCGAGCTCGATGGCCTGGAGGCGGGAGGCGTCGGTCTGTGGGGAAGAGAATTAGCTTCGAGGGAGCAAGGAGATATGGTGGGGTGGTGGTGGTGGTGGTGGTGGTGGCTTACCTCGGGGGAGGAATGGAGGTGCTGGACGAGCTCGGTGGAGAGGCCTGCTGAGCCGGGGCTGTTTGTAGAAAATAACGTCAGTTAACCGGACTACTGCTGAGAGCTTCGTGAGCTGGGAAAGTAAATAGAGACATACGCCTTCCAGGTCTGGGGAGCGGTAGCCGCTGGCTTGGACGAGCTCGAGCCCATTGTGAGGGATTGTCTGGTTGTACGGGGCGGCGCACAGATTAGGTGGGCGATTGGGTGGGATACTATCGAGTATCAAGGGGTCCCTCGAGGGTTTTTGGCGAGCTCGTCGTCGTCGGCGCAATTCAGTCTCACTCGTGATGCTGTTCCCGGGTTGGGCTTGGCATCTCAATTCCGGCTTTACTTTCTGGCGGGAATTTCCGGCCAATGCGATGACGGGATTACGGTGTTTGGGGCACGGTGTTGGCACTGTGGGGTGTAAGCTAGAGGTGGGATGACGCTTGGGCCTTATCAACTTCATCTCAACACCTATGGTTTTACGGAGTATAGTGATCAGATCCCATCTCGCGCTCTGCGATTCATTCCTATTCTCTTGGTTTAATAAAACGTGGCGCTTTCTTAAACTGGACAGCACTGCCGATTCAGCAGGATCTCCGTATATGTCTTCCTGGCTCTCACAATCTAATGTCATGGTATTGACACTATAGTTCTTCAAGTTCATCCCGGCTGCCTGGTCAAGCTCGTAAACCGATCCGCAAATGGCAAGCATGGATAGTCTCATGTCATAGCAGAAGCACAGATCTCTACGCGTATCACCAGTGTATCGAGTCCAAGATTGAGACCTCCATCACTCTTTGTCGGCCATGTTGGCAAACTCACAGCTTAACCAAGGCCTAAGCTAAAGATATCATTTTTGATCAGCCTCGATGTCTGAAAGCAACTTGACTACCTTCCACGGCCTTCCCGGGATATCGGATACGGTGAACAGATCTGGGCTCGGCTTCGACAACGGCCTGTTAGATGATCTTCCAAGCATGGAAACATAGCCTCCGAGCCGATATGGTAAGATTCGTCGAGGATTGGTAAAAGAGTCCACCACCTCGCCACCACAGTATCTCACAGGGTGTAACGAAACAGAATACGAACAGACAGCGGTTACGCAGTCATTTCCGGAAGCCGTGGGCCACAGCTCCTTGGAACAGTAAATACAGCCCTCGGCTTGATGCTCGTACAACAACCACCATTGATCGAAGCGAGCGCCGAGGGATCGCGTGCAAATGTTAGCTTGGTCGAAATATTGATTGCGCCGTGTGTGTGGTGTGCCATGTGTGTTTTGGCCTCGGTATCCAAAATCGTGCCGGCGCGCGGGCTCTTGGAAGTTGGACGAGGCAGAGTTTAACTTGCCCTCCTTCGGCAGCTTCCGCCACAAACATGCTAAAACGTGCAAGAGTGTTCCGTTCCCAGGAAGGGATACATTCCGATTAGGTTGATGGTGCCTGGGAGCGATTTAAAAAACGCATAAGGTTGAAAAAATGGCGCCCCCAGCCACATCACATCACCACAGGCCTCACTACTGCCCATCACCAAACTCTGTCATCCCGACTCTTTGACGATTTCCAAGTCCTTGGTTTATGGCAAATGGGAACACCCGGGTACCTGCCTTAAGCCTGCAGGCCAGTTTGTCGCTCTCTCAAGCCAGTGCCAGTGGCACAGGGATGCAGAAGTAGGGAGGCCTGTGGGACGGAACGGCGATCCTCCAGTTGTGCGGTGAGTGATGGGATGACAGTATGCTGTAAGCACGGTGAACATCCGCGATGGTGAGAGTCGAGTCGGAGAATATTGATCGCTTGGAGACCGGGCCGTAAGAGACTTGACAAGAGATCTTGGACGTCTCATATTTACAGAACTTCCGTCCTTTACTTTCCCAGCCGTCTTCTCGATGACTTGGCGACGGTAATACTTGGCACCTCAGGGCTAGTGTCTTGATTGTTTGTGTAGGTAAGCTGTTTTCTTGGCGGGGCAGACTGTCGGGCAGGGGTTTGAGAAACGCCCTGGAAAACATTGGACCAATCAGAAGCTCCCAATGGCTCAGCTACCTCAACTTCTGAATCCCGTTGCTGCTGCCCCGCGCCCTATGAAATCGCTTTGAGCAAGACACCGACGACATGGTCGTCATGTCTTGGCTTTCCACCCTGCCCCTGGACAACACCAACCATTTCCACCGCCAGCCCATGGATATGACCACTCAAGACCGCTCGGTCTGGATGCAGGCCCTCCGCCTGGTCTTGATAGGGTGCGAGTGGCAAGGAACTCCGGGGACAGTTTGCCCAAAGTTCTGTCAGCCAGAATGGGCTGGTCGCGCCGCAAAAACATGTTCCCTTTTGGCCCTTCGCTTCTGCGGCTCACTCAGGGGCAAGATGCGAGATGGCAGGCAGATGGGCAGATGCCACATCACGTACCTGGATCCCGTACATATCTCGGATGGTGCCGTCAAGTGACTCCAGTGCTGCCACGATGGTTTCTCTTTTTTAGTTTCCTGCCTTTTGTTTTTTAAACTTTGGAGAGTCTGTGTTGCCCTCCGACTATCATCTCCTTACCCTCGGCCCATTTTCCCATCCCTTCTATCGGGACCATCTTGGTTTGCCTTCTAGCCCGGTGCTTCAGTCACTCGGTACACGGACCAGAGTCGGACTGTGTCTGGCTGTCTGTGTTATTGTGTGAGGGACGACTTGAAAGAGAAAAGGGCGGCATTTCGCAATTCGAACCGAACGATATCTGTCTCTTCTCACCTCGCCCACTTCCCTTCGTTTGAGCGATCCTCCCCACGAATTTTGGAATTCATCATTCGACATATATCTCTGGGAGCTCTCGCGCACACTTCTTTACGCGAGTTCCACGGTTATAACCTCTCTTTGTTTCTTGTATGCCCTCTCTGGTTCACTTGTGCAGGCCAACAAAAGCACATTCACTTGGAATCCCGTGGGCAATCTCTATTGTCTGTCTTTTGGAGCCAACAACAATTGACTTTTCTCGACAACAGTACGGCAGTCGGCACACGACCTGGTCATCCACCCGGCTTGTTTACATTGTCTCCGCCCACAGCAGGCACCACGAAAATTATTACCCCAGGTTACGAACCAGACCGGCGACTTTCTAGCCTCGTTTCTAGAGACCGTTGCGATTGCGCTGGGCCAATAATTAGTGACATCTCCAGATCTGTGCCGGCGTTTCGGCGCCAAGTCAAGGACGGCCTCGACGACGGTCTCAATTTCGACCTGACGATCCTGGTCAAAGCTTCCTTTATCAACACAGGGTCACCAATCCTTTCTGGAGGTTGCCTGTCCACCGGGGGATTCTTCCTTGTTGTGGCCCTCAAG
This sequence comes from Podospora anserina S mat+, assembly GCF_000226545.1. Taxonomy (NCBI): domain Eukaryota; kingdom Fungi; phylum Ascomycota; class Sordariomycetes; order Sordariales; family Podosporaceae; genus Podospora; species Podospora anserina. Next base: position 1,947,290 of record NW_001914853.1, read on the forward strand.
AGCACGCGAGGGCAGGGGACCTGCTCCTCTCGTCCTATTGTCCCTCCCTCTCCATTGTTGGCCACACAATAGCAATGTATGTGGCCTAACGTCCAATCTTGACGCGGATTCACCCACTGCGGTTCAGTGACAACAAACCGCTGGGAAAAGAAGCAAGTCACTGGGCGCATTGGAGCAATTCCATATCTGTTTGACGATCACGATCACTTCGACTTTTTCGACTTCGTTTCAATCTTCCATTCCACCACCCAACCATCAAGATGCGTGGTCCCAGGATGGACCATACCCGGCGCGGGATCGCTGATCCAGACCTCACTTTTCCCGAAGCACTACTTCAGCTACGAGACACAATACCAACAATCACCAATACCCAAGAAGTACCAATATCCAACCCTACCATCACCCCCTATAATACAGGTCTCAACGGCGTCAATCAGCCAAACAACATGCTCTTCACCGACATCCTATGGTGGACATTGGGCGGCTTGGGGGTAATGATACTGCTCATCAGGATAGGACAGTTGGCGTGGGCCAAGCTACGGCTGGTTTCGGCGATGAATACGAAGGGGAGGCAGCAGCATTTCTGGAAGGTCAAGCAATGGAGTTGGATGCCCGGTCTGAAGAGGTCACTCATCTACGCCCCCTTATGGAAGAAGAGGCACAACCGCGAGATCCAGCTCTCCAGCGCTGTCAACATGGGCACTCTCCCATCGAGACTCCAAGCAGCGGTCCTCCTCGTATACCTGGGTAGCAACCTCGCATACATGTTCGTCCTCGACTGGCAACAAGCAAACAAGTACGCCCTCTGTGCCGAAATTCGTGGCCGATCAGGAACCCTCTCCGTCGTCAACATGATCCCCCTGATCATCTTTGCCGGTCGCAACAACCCCCTTATTGGCCTTCTCAACATCAGCTTCGACACCTACAACCTCCTCCACCGATGGATGGGTCGCATGTCCGTCTTCGAGGTCCTCATCCACTTCATCGCCTGGGCTGTCGTCCAAGTAGCCGACGACGGCTGGGAGGGTGTCAAGCACAAGATCCTCTACGACCGCTTCATCAGCTCTGGAACTGTCGGCGTCGTCGCCATGTTCGTCATCCTCGTCCTCTCCCTTTCGCCCGTCCGCCACGCCTTTTACGAGTCCTTTCTCAACACCCACATAATCCTCGCCCTCGTTGCCTTCATCTGCACCTGGATCCACTGTGTCTCCGCCACCGTCCACGGCGGTCTCCCCCAGATCCCCTGGGTCCTCGCCATCTTCATCCTCTGGGGCGCCGAGCGCTTCGCCCGCGTCATCCGCCTCGCCTATGCCAACCGGTCGTCTAGGGGTTATACCACCGCGACGGTCGAGCCCATGCCCGGCGAGGCCTGCCGAGTGACGATGCACCTCCCACGGCACATCCCCGTCAGACCCGGCCAGCACGCCTATCTGCGTTTTGCCGGTCTCAAACCCTGGGAAAACCACCCCTTTTCCATCGCCTGGTTCGAGCATACATACTCTCCTTCTTCCCTCCCCACCTACTCCTCTTCTTCATCCTCCTCAGAAAAACACCCCCCGGGAACAACCCCCACCTCCACCACCGTCAGCTTCATCATAGGCGCCCACACAGGCTTCACCCGCCAACTCTACAACACCGCCCGTGCCTCCCCCTTGGGAGCCCTCACCCTCCGAGCAGCCTTTGAAGGCCCCTACGCCGGCCACCACAGCTTCGACTCTTACGGGCACGTAGTCCTCTTTGCCGGCGCAACAGGAATCACCCACCAACTCTCCTACATCCGCCACCTGATCAACGGCTGCAACGACCGCACCGCCTGCACCCGTCGGATCACCCTCGTCTGGATCGTGCGCGACCACGAGGTGTTGGAGTGGATCCACCCCTACATGGAGCAGATCCTGCGCCTCCCCAACAGGCAAGAGATCCTCCGGATCAAGATCTTTGTGACGAGGCCAAAGACAGCGATGGGGGTTAATGTCCTGAGCACGAGCGGGACGGTGCAAAAGTTGCCGGGCAGGCCGAACGTGGTCACGCTGCTGGCTAAGGAGCAGGATGAGCAGATGGGGGCGATGGTGGTTGGGGTTTGCGGTCCGGGGGGGTTGGGGGATGATGTTAGGGGTGCTGTTAGGGGGATGCAGGGGTTGGGGACGGTGGTGGATTTTGTGGAGGAGAGCTTTACTTGGTAGTGAGCAGGACAGTAGGGGTTGGGGGGTTGGGGGGTTGGTTCACTTCGATGGTATTTATTTGCTTTGGGAGGGTGGGTGGCTTGGTGATTCGGATAGGATAGGGGGTTAACATTCTTTCTCTTTTCTCTATTCCCTTGGCCTTTTTATTCTTGGGTGGGTGGTGGTTTATCACTGGGTTTTGTGTGATTGTTTTGTAAATAACAGGACATGAAGGGTGCTTTTGTGTATGATGTTGCTGGATAACGGGGAGGGGGGGAAAGAGCGTTTTATATACCCTATAGACGGGCCTTGGCTTGACACGCAGAAAGCGAATGGCTTTATGGCTTAGATATGGAGAGGCAAGATAATTGATATGAATTACTGTATCTCTGGTCTTCTTTCTCAATTTCATGATATACGACGTCCAATGATGTTCGCTGATGCCACGCAAACATCTGTCTTTTGCCCGACGTCTGAAGAGTTCAACTCAGGTACGTGTTTTATCCTTGAACGTGTTCCTGTGAATGTGATAGGCTGCTACCTGAACTTCAAACTCTTGACAGACGGATGTCATGGAGTTCGGCTTTAACACTATGACACCAGAGGTCTCTTCAATTTGATTTCTGAATTTACAACATGCCTAAATTGAAGACATGAAGGGATTGGTAAACCCAACATCCTGCCCTGTTGTCAATTCGCCCTTCAGTTTGGTACTTGACAGCTCCGTCACTTGACATCAAGCCCACGGGGCTGCAGGGCTCGGCTTTCCATCGTCGTGATGTAACTCGACATATCGTGTTCCAAGTTTCATGACCCATTGTCACCATTCTCGAAAAACACGGCTCAATATGTCCACAAACGTCACAAAGCCTTCAGTCTCGAGCACGACATATCCCAGAATGGACGTTTATACAAGCCAACTCCGACTTCGGCTTACACAACCACATGGCAAGGACCTCCATGTATAAGTCGATTACGTACAGCCACTTCAGCTGTTGATTTCGACTACAACCCTAACGATCAGCAATGTATCAGATCAGATGTTCCTGAGTAGCATTGATCGACAGCGGGAATAGTTGCAAGCTGGTGGTTATATGCAGGTTGCAACGTCTCCGTGCCGTTTCGTGGGGTAAACGTCTTTGGTACTGGTCTGTTCAGCCGTGCTTGGGGGCTCGGGGAACCTGGTTTTGAAGGTCATATAAAACAGGATTTCGGTGATAATTTCAGCAGCTGGATGGGTAGGACAGAAAAGGGGCAAAGGTAGGTGACACGGGAAGCGGAAAAGGGGCCGTATGTCGCGGTCTGTTTGCAGCATGCAGTCGAGGATGTAGGTATTCTCTGGTGATTTCGGGAACGGGAAGTGCCAAAAGGTGATGTGCCGGTAGCCGGTGAGGCTTGCGGGGCTCGGCATTGGGTGTTCTAGTGTAGTCGCGAGAAGACATGGCGCATGTAGGAGATATAAAACCCGTCGACGGGTGATGCACTTGGATATTGCTGATGACTGGTGGTCAAGAGTCCCATGTGTGAGTGTTGAGTTGATGGCGCCATCCGATGCTTGTTCGGTTTCCAGCGGCCGTTGAAAGGTCGGAGGGTCCACATTTTACGTAGGTGGATTCTGATGCCCCTCCAAGGCCGGGGAACCCCTCTTCCGCTGGGAGCATGAGGTTGACCGGTGATCGGTGACGAATCGGATGGGGATCAGAGGCTTCGTTCCAGTTGCTATTTGACCTGCAAAGGCAGAAGGCCAAAAGCAGGTCGGCCTCAACGTCAACCCGCCCACGCGGGCCATGGATGGGCAGAGCGTTGCAGAGAAAGAAAAAAAGTTTGTGCAGGGCAGGCAAAGGAGTCGACGTTATTGGTTCTTGGCTTGCTAGTGGAGGGGTTCGGGTTCGGTGCTGGGGTAGGACAGGGATCAACTGCACGACCCCGCCAATCCATGGTTTCTGCTTTCAAACTTCAGGTATCTGTCCATCATGTGCTGTGTTCTCAAGGGCGCATCTCTTCTTTACGGCAAGCCCTCAACCGGCTGCCGACCGAGCTGGCGTGCTTGCTGGCGGACGTTGATTTGGTGGCGAGTCCCAGGAGGGCGTTTATGTATGAAAAACGGGACTCGGGCGAACGCTGGGCACTCAATGGCAACGGCAACCCCTCGGCTGGGTCCCATGCTTTCCTCTTTTGTTTTGCGGTAGTGGCATTCTCGGGCGCCCTTGGCCGGTCTTTGCGCCGTGACGATTACGGGGACTCACCTCGAATGACTCAGGCCCGCCAGCTTGTTTCGTCTCTTTAAGTATCCATGATCTACCCGTCCACCTAGATCTCCATTGTCCATATATTCCATATCTACCTACCTACCACCTAGGCACACCTTTTTGTTTCTTGCTGCTTCTCATCCCAACTTCAACGGGCACTTGTCCGCCAATTTATCAAGAATCTTCCCTGGGCCCTACGAATAATAAATACCTAGAGTCTCTCTCCACAAGCTCTAGGTGTCTGGTCCCTCTCAATTGCAAATCACAGTACACCTACTGCTCTCGGCCCACTCTACTTGCAGCTTAACTTCCTCCGTCGCACCTAAAGGCCGTTGCAAGGCATCCATCAAGCACCTCTTGATTCAACACCCCGCATCTCGTCCACCATGCCTATGTAAGTTTCCAGGTTTGACCCCATTGTTTTCTATGGAACATGGCAGCAGAACACAGCAGGACAGCTTTCCCTAGTGCCACGAAACACAAGACTCAAATCCGGAAAACAATGGCTAACCGGGGAATTTGTGGTGTCGTAGGCTCAAGGATCCCTCCAAGAAGTACAAGAGGTTCCAACCTCTGAACCTCCCAGACCGTCAATGGCCAGACAAAGTCATCGAGAAGGCCCCAAGATGGCTGGCAACAGATTTGAGAGACGGCAACCAGAGTCTGGTTGACCCCATGGTATGTCTGGAGTCCGACTGCTAGACAACAGTTCGGCTAACGATGTTCCCTGCACAGAACGGTGATCAAAAATGGCGTTATTTCCAGATGCTCACCGAGCTCGGCTACAAGGAGATTGAAGTATCCTTTCCCTCCGCTTCCCAGACCGATTTCGACTTCACAAGACGTCTGATCGAGACCCCGGGCGCCGTACCCGACGATGTCTGGCTCCAAGTCCTGTCGCCCTGCAGAGAGGACCTCATTCGCCGCACAGTCGATTCGCTGAAGGGAGCCAAGAAGGCCATTGTCCACATCTACCTCGCTACCAGCGAATGTTTCCGGAGGGTTATCTTTGGATTCTCGGAAGATGAGAGCGTGGTTCTTGCTTCCAAGTGTGCGGCTCTGGTACGGTCACTGACCAAGGACGATCCGTCGCAGTCGGGTACCGAGTGGGCATTCGAGTTCAGTCCCGAAACTTTCTCGGATACCAGCCCAGAATTTGTTGTCAGGATCTGCGAGGCTGTCAAGGAGGCATGGGGCCCAACCAAGGAGAACCCCATCATTTTCAACCTCCCGGCAACCGTCGAGATGTCCACCCCAAACGTCTATGCCGACCAGATCGAGTACTTCTGCCGCAACATCTCCGAGCGCGAGAAGATCTGCGTGTCCCTTCACCCTCACAACGACCGCGGCTGTGCGGTTGCTGCGGCCGAGCTGGCCCAGATGGCAGGTGCCGACAGAGTAGAGGGGTGCCTGTTTGGCAATGGGGAGCGGACAGGAAACGTTGATCTGGTCACTCTTGCCCTCAATCTTTACACACAGGGCGTGACTCCCAACATCGACTTCTCGGACCTCCAAAAGGTCATCAAGACAGTGGAGGAGTGCAACAAGATCGAGGTTCACCCACGTGCGCCGTACGGTGGGTCTCTGGTGGTGTGCGCTTTCAGCGGATCTCACCAAGATGCTATCAAGAAGGGCTTCCAAATCCGGGAGAAGGAGGGTAAGGAGTACGACGACCACTGGCAGATTCCTTACCTCCCTCTGGACCCCAAGGATATTGGTCGCGACTACCAGGCCGTCATCCGCGTCAACTCGCAGTCTGGAAAGGGCGGTGCCGCTTGGGTTATCCAGCAAAACCTGCATCTGGACCTCCCACGTGGTCTGCAAGTCGCTTTCGCCAAGGTCGTACAGGCTATGGCGGAGCAAAAGGGTCGCGAGCTCCTTCCCACTGAGATTACTGACCTCTTCCGGGAGACTTACCACCTTGACAAGAACTCCCGCTTCAACATTGTTGACTACAACATCAACCCCGACCGTTCCGCCTCTCCCGCACCTCCGGCCCCCGGCAAGACCCAGGATACTAAGAATCTGATGAGAGTCTTCGAGGGTGTCATTTTGATTGACGGCAAAGAGTACAAGCTCCGCGGCCGTGGCAACGGTCCGATCTCCAGTGCCGCAAACGCTCTCCGAACCATTGGTATTGACTTGGATGTCCAGGACTACAAGGAGCATGCTGTCGGCCGGGGACGGGAAGTCAAGGCGGCGACATTCATCGAGTGCGTGGCCCCGGGTGTGGAAGAGAAGGTTTGGGGAGTGGGCATCCACGAGGATGTGGTCCAGAGCTCGCTGATTGCGCTGCTTAGTGCTGCCAGCAACGTAAGTGAAGTTGATGTACACCAAGTCATTGATAGTGAGAAGCTAACGCATTATTTGCAACAGTTTGCCAGCAGCCGCCATGGGAGCCCTATTATTCCCAAGCAGACTCTTACCAATGGCGGCCTCCAAGTTCCGGACATGCAGTCCCTGGAGCACAAGGCCGAATAAGATGCCAACAAACGGGGCATGGGAAAAGACTGAGCAACGAGCGAAGACATGACTTGACACGACAGGCCTTGATTTTCATATGAGTTTATGCAGAGAGGATGGGAAAATTTGCTTCATGACATCTCCTTGATCATCACCCTTTTTCCAACATTGTTATCGGCACTTAGTGGTGTTTGTTTGCAGTTATCTTAGCCGGGGGGTAGCATGGGTGCATCACGGTTTGAAAAAAAAAGGGGGCTTCGGGAGTGGTTTACTTAATACCAAAATTTGGGG
>NW_001914853.1:1954604-1959337 GCF_000226545.1 Podospora anserina S mat+
AATCGGTGTGGAAAGCCAAAGAAGAGGATACTCCAATCTCGCAGTAGCAGAGCTCGGTTAGCGTCTGTAAAGTATGCCATTTTTGATATCCGTTCTGAAAAAGGGCGGGGGGGGTTGCTGAGACAAGTATTCGGTGAAAAGTTATGGTTTTATTTCATGGTTGAACTTCATGGCTTTATATCATGGTACTTGGTGATTATTTTGAGAAATCGATTCAATGAAATCTTCAGAGACATCTGGAGTTGATTTATGCGCCGTGCCAGGTTCAGGCGCGGGGTGTGTTCAGGAATTTATCGTTTCATTGATCGCACTCATAGATACATACCTATCTATATTCAGAGACCAGCATTGTTTCTGTTGGGCCAGTCTTATGGTGGTGTTGCGATGTCGGACAGGTGGGTAAACCAACAAGGCTATGAAAGAGAAAGAGTCAGTGGTTGCCTTGCCCAGCCATGGGCGACCCTGATTGGTGGGTTTGAGGAGGCGCAGAAGTGTCTAGAAGCAGTTCCATTCAAAACAAACGGCCCTGCAGGGCTGAAGAAATAGATGTTTTTGTTTTTTTAACACGTGAAGGCCTTTTTCAAGACATGCTGATCCTTGACACAGGTGTCAGAAAGTGATTCGAGCATCGGTAAAACTTCAACAAAGCATGACAGGTCAGAAAGGAGTTGTGTAAGGCAAGGGTACTGACAGCAGAATCCAGAATCACAGTCTTCTTTGGGCATGCTGTTTTGAAGGGGTCGGCTCTTGCTTCCTATCGGGCTGCCAGGCTGCATGACAGAGGGGAGAGCCCCATTCCTGTCGCCTTGCAGATTGACGAGATGGTCAGTGCTCTCGTGTCTAGCGAGGGGCAGCCCCGCCTAGAAACGTGTGCACCAAGGTTTTTGACACTGGGCTACCCTCCTGAGAACACCGCAAAAGTGCGGGGCTCCATATGGGTTCAGAGTCTGGCCGCACAGTGCGGGGTCAGGACCACGGCAACAAGAACGTTCATTCACGTTGAGCGTCCACCGCTTATATTATGTAGAGCAAAGTAGAAACTGGTAGCGGTCTAGTCCAGAGTTTGGTTGCTGTCTGCTGTCTGCCCTGCATCAACTCCCCATCATCTTCTTCCTTTTCCAGTGACCGCTTCTCCTTGCCTTCCTCGATCACATCCTCGACAGAGACTAGTAGCTCGTTGGCAAATACCCAGGACAGTTTTTTGTGTGCTGTCTCGCAACCAACTCGTCTACATTCGACACACTCCTTTGCGTGCCACTCGTCTCTGCCTAGCAGCCATACAGCGACTTTGTTCGGTTCCGGCATCCAACAGCTCTTCAGGCTTGAAAGTTGCGGTTGTTGACTCGAAAGACAGAGTGTATTGCCCAATCTCTACAGCCTTTTTCTTCCACTGTAAGTCGTGTTTTGTCGAACCAGAGAGGCAGACAGACGTACGTGTCTGGCTGTTTGGCTGCTTTTGGAGCTCAAAGGAACTAACAGCGGCACTAAGACTTTGTAGTCCTAATCCGATAAGCCCCGTGGATCCACGACCCCCCGCTTGTGTTCCACGCAAACTTTAGCTGCGTCGAATACCAACTTTCTCCCTGTCAACACTCCCCTCCTCTCACCTTCACACCAACCCGTTTTCCATCCCGGACACGGTATCCAGACAGCAACCATGGAAGGCTCTCCGGACATCAACACTGTCCTCACCAACTCGCTGAGCCCTGGTAAGTCTCTTGCTGCCTTCCTCCCCTCTTTGCAGGCGCGCTGCGGTCAACGTGAAATGACGTTGTGATCATCGTTGAATCTCCTCTGACACCCACATGCTAACTGATTTTTCTCCCAGATGGCGCGCTCCGTAATGCCGCTGAGCAGCAGCTCATCCAGGCCGCCGAGCAAAACTTTGTACGTCTTTGCTGGCCTCGCCCTCCTCAGCCCCTATTCTGGCGGTCTCGCTAACATGTTCTGCCCTTCAGTCACAATACCTCCTGACGCTCGTCCAAGCGTTGGCGAATGAAAATGCCGAAGGACATATTCGAGCCGCCGCCGGTATCGCTCTCAAGAACGCCTTCAGTGCCCGCGAGTTTGCCAGACAACAGTCTTTACAAGCGAAATGGCTGAACCAGACCGACCAAGAAACCAAGACCCGCGTCAAGCAGCTGGCTCTCGAGACGCTTTCCTCCACAAATGCCCAGGCCGGCCAGGCTTGCGCTCAGGTCGTCGCTGCCATCGCGGCGATCGAGCTGCCCCGTGACCAGTGGCCAGATCTTATGGCGTCTCTTGTCCGCAACGTCAGCGAAGGCAGCCCCCACCAGAAGCAGGCCTCCCTCACAACTATCGGGTTCATCTGCGAGAGCCAAGATCAGGATCTGAGGAACAGCTTGATTGCCCATTCGAACGCCATCTTGACGGCAGTAGTACAGGGTGCTCGCAAGGAGGAGACCAACCTCGAGGTCCGTCTCGCTGCCATCACCGCGTTGGGTGACTCCCTCGAATTTGTCGGAAACAATTTCAAGCACGAAGGCGAGCGCAACTACATCATGCAGGTTGTCTGCGAGGCCACTCAGGCCGAGGACTCTCGGATTCAGCAGGGTGCTTATGGCTGCCTGAACCGCATCATGGCTCTCTACTATGAGAACATGCGGTTCTACATGGAGAAGGCTCTGTTTGGTCTTACCATTTTGGGCATGAAGAGCGATGACGAGGATGTTGCCAAGTTGGCGGTTGAGTTCTGGAGCACAGTATGCGAGGAGGAGATTGCCATTGAAGATGACAATGCCCAGGTCGAGAGCTCCGAGCAGATGCGCCCATTCTACAACTTCAGTCGCGTTGCCACCAACGAGGTCGTCCCTGTTCTCCTCGCCCTCCTCACCAAGCAGGACGAGGACGCTTCAGACGACGAGTACAACATCTCGCGTGCCGCCTACCAGTGCTTGCAGCTCTATGCCCAGTCGGTTGGAGCTGCTATTGTCCCTCCAGTTATTGCGTTTGTCGAGGCCAACCTCCGCCACGACGACTGGCATTACCGTGATGCCGCCGTCTCTGCCTTTGGTGCTATCATGGACGGTCCGGAAGAAAAGACCTTGGAGGGGATTGTCAAGTCAGGAATGGGCCCTCTCATTGCCATGATGGATGATCCTTCCATCCACGTTAGGGATTCGACCGCTTATGCGCTCGGCCGTATCACCGAGACCTGCGCCGATGCCATTGACCCTACTCAGCACCTGGATGCTCTGATCCGCTCGCTCTTCAACGGTCTTATGAACACTCCCAAGATGGCCGCTTCTTGCTGCTGGGCCCTGATGAACATTGCCGAGAGATTTTCTGGTGACGGCGAGTCCGCTCAAAACCCCTTGACTCCTCACTTCAACCAGAGCGTCACAAACCTGCTTGCTGTCACCGGCAGAATGGACTGCGAGGCTTCCGTCAGGACTGCTGCCTATGAGGTTCTGAACACGTTCGTGCGCAACGCTGCCAGCGAGAGTCTCCAGGCTGTCGCCTCTCTTTCCACCGTTACCATCGAGCGATTGGAGGGCACCATCCCAATGCAGGCCCAGGTCGTCAGCATTGAAGACAAGATCATCCTCGAGGACATGCAGACCAGTCTCTGCACCGTCCTCCAGGCCATCATCGAGCGCCTGGACAAGGAGATCGCTCCTCAGGGTGACCGTATCATGCAGTGCCTGCTCCAGATTCTGAGCAGCGTCAACGGAAAGTCTAGTGTACCCGAGGGCGCTTTCACAACCATCAGCAGTCTTGCCAATGCGATGGAGGAGGACTTCGTCAAGTACATGGATGCCTTTTCTCCATTCCTTTACAATGCTCTTGGCAACCAAGAAGAGCCGGGTCTCTGCTCGATGGCTATTGGCCTCGTCAGCGATATCACACGGTCCATGGGCGAGCGCAGCCAGCCTTGGTGCGATAACTTCATGAACTACCTGCTGAACAACCTCAGGAGCACTGCTCTTGCGAACCAGTTCAAGCCTGCCATCCTCCAATGCTTTGGCGATATTGCTGGCGCTATTGGTGGCCACTTTGAGACATACCTCTCCGTCGTTGCGCAGGTATTGCAGCAAGCTGCTACCGTCACCGCCGGCGCCGAAGGCTCCTATGAAATGTTCGACTATGTCATCACCCTGAGAGAAGGCATTATGGATGCTTGGGGTGGCATCATCGGAGCCATGAAGTCTGGCAACAAGAGTATGTTGTGTCCCCTATTCTTGCATGAGAATGTAACTGACCCATTTCTTTTAGCCGCTGTCCTCGAGCCATATGTTCAGTCAATCTTTGAGATGCTGAACGTCATCGCCAACGATGCTAACCGCAGCGAAGCTTTGATGCGGTCTGCCATGGGTGTCATCGGGTAAGTTACAATTCATGGTCATTATTCAAACGCGGCTCTTGCTAACAACCAACCAGTGATCTTGCCGATGCTTATCCTAATGGCCAGCTGGTTGAAGCCTTCCGTGCGGATTGGCTGACCGCCATGATCAAGGAGACGCGCCAGAACCGCGAGTTCCAGCCCCGCACCATTGAGACTGCTCGCTGGGCCCGCGAACAAGTCAAGCGTCAAATCGGCGGCGCTCAGGGCATGATGTCGCAAACATGAAGCAAAAATAATCTTGGCCAGCAAGGAGCTGCCATATCCTCCCCTCCCTTCCTTCGAGTGCTGAGACCCATCTGCGTCGGCCCCAGTGGCACCCGACAGTCTGTTCAGCAGTAAAGTGGCCCCGTCAACCTCCCCCCCCTTC
>NW_001914853.1:1959487-2039261 GCF_000226545.1 Podospora anserina S mat+
CAAGAGGCATGTGTTTCCAACGGGTAGGGGCATGGAGCATATGACACCATCATGTAGAGTTTTTATTCAGCGCATTATCACCCAAAAGGCGGCGGCGGCGGCGGGACGGATGGCTCAAAAACCGGTTCAAGTGGACAGGTTCTGGAGTTTGGATGGGAGGTCAAAGGAAACGATGATAGCGGAATTCGAACGCAGGTTGACATACACATGGAGTTTTGATCATGATCTAAGCAATGCATGTATTGCCAGGACCGCTACTCAACACGCAGCACAAGAAGAGCAGCAACAACACACCAAGAAAAGCACCTAGCGTGTCGATTTGGTCATCATGGCTTTGCTCGACATGAATGGCGGGAGGGTGGAACTCGGGAAACGGATCTATACCAACCGTTTTCTTTTTGCTTTGGCGGACCTTTTGTCGAATGACGAATGGCTTTTGTTATTGTGATTACGGATTAGGTAGACAGAGAGAGCTAGGAATGAGAAGTTACCCCTAACAAATAGGATGAGGCTGGCTGTGTGATGTGACTGCTGTTGCGTGTATGAATACCATTAGGGATGAGATGTTGTATCTTGATGATGTCAAGTCTAACGTCTATGGGTTTTTTAGAACGGTGTTGTCCCAAGAAATGATGCTGTAACTCAGGTAGTATGAACTTTGCCTCCCGCGCGGGAGAGGATGTGGTAGGTAGGTGGTACAACATCTGGATCCGGGTCCATCGAGGTCGACACACACACACACACACTCACTCACTCACACACAGACACACAAGCACACGGAATGAAACGGGACGGATGGACGGGCCCGGCGAGCGGTGGGGGGAGGTGGCGGGACGGGTTACTTTGATTTTGGGATTCTGAGCCGTTTCTGCTGGTTTGGAGACTTGCGGGGATGGCCTGCTGAGATGAGGAGGTTGAGATTTGCCGTGGTGGTATCAATCTGACAAGACGGGGGAAAGGAAGAGGTTGAGAAGATGGGGGTAAGGTAGGAAGGTAGGCAGTGATTGGGGATCAGATAAGATTTCCCGCTGGGTGATTTAAAGGCTTTTAGCGGAGGCGATGAGTCTGGGAGGACCATGGATGAGGGGTCCAGGTAGGTAGGTGATGGCTTAGGGACTGAATCTAGAACATGGATATCCACGGGGGATGGCTTAGGCAAGATCCAGTTGCCGGGTGCTGTCGGCTTGGGAGGTGAAGAGGATTGGGTATGGGGGGAAGGAAGTGGCTGTTGGTGTTGGGTAGGGCTTGGTCTTCTTTTCTTGGGTTGCTTACTCACCCTCCTACCCCCTCCCTAGATGTCCGGCTGGTGCTTTAAAGGAAGGTCAGGGTAGGGCTCCTCTCTGATGATGAATAGACAGTAGCTTTGTTGTTTTGTTAGCAGGCTGGCAATTCTAGTTATTCGTAACCTACCTAGGGTTTCACTTGGGACGGGATTGGTGGATTGCCATGATGGGCTTGAGATGGGGATGGGCAAGGCTCGGGTGATTCGGGCTTTGGTCGGCGGGTTTGTTTTCCCTGTTACACAGAAGAGAAAGGGAACGAGGGCTATTACGAGAACTCTTGATGAGGGGGCGTTTCTTGGGCTACGGCCCGTTCTTATCATGTTTTGCAGCTTTTTGTGGTTCTGGTGAAGTAGAGGACTGGTTCCTCCTCAGTAATTTGTGCTGTTGTAAGAGACAGAGAAGACATGGGGAGGAATGGGTGTAATTTCTTTTGGTCAAGATAAATAGTCCGGGATGGATTGTTCGTTTGATCATTGGGTATGTATTTGGTGATGGTTGGGTTTGTGTTGGTGACGCTGGGGGCTCGGTGTGGTGGTGGTTGTGTAAGTGGGACAGTGCGTGGGCGTTTTGCTCTGATCTGAGTAGAGAAAGCACAATTCTGAGTCGGTACATTCTATGTTATTGATTCTGCATCTTCCAGTATTCAAAGTATGTGTTTCCGGAGTTGGTTTGGAAGATCGATGTTGATATCAACATGAAACCAGATGTGAACATGTCCGGACAGTGTCGTTAACACTGTTGTGGGAGTTCAAGCGTCGTTTGTTCAGGGGTCTGTTTTTGGGGTTCTTTCTTGTCACACCGTCGGGCAGAACTTCAGCGAGCCTCCTCCTCAATGCCCCCACACTCTCACGTCTCTCGCTGTGACACTTTTTCTGGACTGTGCCGCTGCCGTGGTGGGTGTGTGGGCAGGCAGACAGGCCAGTGGGCTGGCGGCAGGTCGTGCAGCATGAATTGAATCGGGGCTTATTCCGTGCCGTCGTGTTGGTGGGCATTTGTGGGTGTGGTCGCTCGGCAAGCAGCGGTTGTGAGAGTGGACTTGATGGACTAGAACTCTTGGCTGGGCTGGCAAAGAGGACCGGTCAGGGTAGCAATATGTCTGCTTTGATGAAAGTACCCAGAGGCTCACAACCACGGAGCACGGCATGTCAGACGGCGGGAAGGGAAGGGAAGGGGAATGCGAGTGGGTGTGCCGAGGTGGTGGTGGGGGGAAGAGTATCTGGGGAGTTGGAGAGAAGATCAGGAAAAGAACGGCAGGTAACATAGTCTCATCAGGGATGGCCGAATATTGAGGCAGTAGAGGTGGACGGTTTTATGTTGCAATGTCACACTGCAATGGCAGGCAAGCCAACGAAGTACAAGATAATTGCCCGAAATAATCTTTGAAGATCAAAGATGATTTGCATGATACTGGATGGTTTTGGAGAGCAGTCTGACACGCCACGCAACACCCACTACAATGATACAGACCGGACTAGGCTCGCCATATTGCACCATGATGGAAATGGGACGGAAACGTGGGACCAGGGGGATGGATAAATGACATGATGCTGCGTGGATGGACACTCGGGCAGCAGGCCGGCCTTGTTGGTGATAGGCAGTGCGCCGCGAGAACCAACGAATACGTCTCGTCGCTATCTTTACGATGGGATTTGATCCGTTCGTACATGAAGTTCAAGGATAATGTGCCTCACTCTCAATAGATAATACCATAACCACGTGTGGCTGGTTTTCTATCAGCCTTCTGGGGGGGAGGGGGAAGATGTGACGGACGGAAACCCGGCGAGGGGAGAGGGGGGTGGGATGAAGCAAAGGAACTATAGTTGCTTTTTCCTCGTCTTCTTCTCTCTCTCTTTTCCTCTCACCGGTGAACCAATCCTCTATCACCAAGCAGCACGTTTCATGGCATTATACTTCAATGTCTCGCTGAGAGGATAGTTTAAAGCCAGCGCCAGCACGGCCCAAGCGACCAGTGGAATGTTCCTTTTTTTTTTTTTTGTTTTTTTTTTTTTTTTTTTGGGCTCGAATTCAAGCCTGAAGCACCCCCGCAGTTTGCCCCGAAAAGAGCGCCCGGCAACACGTTTTCCTCCACTTTTGCCCTGGAAGGTTAGCTGCCTAGAGCGCTGCCGTCACGTTTTGCAAACACCCCCACACCCCCTCGACCTGGCAACTCACAGAGATCAGATTGGACCTCGACTTTGCCCTGCCGGCAACATTCCCACCCCACTGGCAGCAACAGCTGTTCCTTTCCGGCGTCCCTCCGGCAAGCATTCCACCATCCGGTCTTCGTTCTAGGCTTCTTGTTCGTTTTGAATATCCTTAACAGTGGTGGAATACGGCGGGGAAGAATTCCTGGTGCAGATCAAAACCTCGCGAATCGTGCATCGCGGCGCGCGACGTGCGGCTGTGATTTGCATCGCCGGTAGTGCTGAGGACGACACACCGGTGTAAGAGAGTGCGAGCGGGACCGGAAGGCAGGAGAGCAACATCAGGAGGTCGCTGTCGCAACAAAAAGATAAAAGATGGATGTTGAAATGAAGGGCGTGGTTGCTCCTGATGCTGCCGGTACCAACGTCACGATGGACATGCCACCTCCTCCGCTGCCGGCTTCTGCTATTGCGGCTGCCGCCCAGTTACAGCTGCAGCAACAACAGCAACAGCAACAGCAACAGCAACAGCAACAGCAACAGCAACAGCAACAACAGATCCAGCAACAACAGATCCAGCAACAACAGATCCAGCAACAACAGATCCAGCAACAACAGATTCAGCAACAACACCCACAGCATCACCACCATCAATTGCAGCAGCACCCACAGTCGCCGGTAGCTCTAGCACAACCACAACAACAGCAGCCATCCCAAGCCCCTCCAGCGGCTCCACCTGTCAAGAGGAGAGCTCCTATTGCCTGCCGAAGGTGCGTACTTTGATCCTATTCTGTCTATCGGTTGCCGATCAAACCAGTCGGAATCTGTTTGGTGCATATATGCCCAGAAGCTCAGTTCCCTGTTTCCCTCCATTTCATCTTTAGATATTGCCAATGTGTGCCAGGTTGTAAAGCTCCTTGACCTAACATATATCTTGTTCGTCTCTACTTTAGATGTCGTCGTATGAGAAGCAAATGCCACCAAACGGACAAGGGAAAGCCACCTTGCCAATCATGCACCGATGCAGGACTTGGACCAGAAGACTGGTGAGATCAACCTCATCCCAATGACCTGAGGGATTTCCTTTGTTTGTCAGTGATTGCTGATGCGCGTGTAAAGTGTCTTTCCAGTCCGCGGCCAACCAGATGAGGACCGCGAATACCGGCACCCTCGGGTCCGGGCTGATAAGAATAGTAAACGAGAGGTTCTCAAGTTTCGAAGGGATGTCCTGGACCAGCAGCAGCAGCAGCAGCAGCAGATTCTAGCCAACGGAGCGGTGATGAGCCCTGGAGGAAAGCTCATTGCCCGAAGCCCGGACGACTGGGAGGTCCTGCCACCGTTGGAGGATATCCTAGACGCAGTGAACAACTTTACGAGACATTACTTCCAGTTGGGATTCATCCCCAAGCAGAGGTTTATCGAGAAATTGACGGTTAACCCCCGGTCAGTCAGCTTGTTTCTGCTTCTGGGAATACTAAGTGTCAGCGCTAGGTTGACGCCGGCGTTGGTCGAGCGGTACGGCGGTGCTATGAACGCGGCCGAGATCTTCATGGAGCATGCTTCGGCTGTGGCAATGATGGAGCTATACAGGGAGCCAAGTCTGGAGAGGTGCCAGGCGTTCTATCTGTTGAGTATCGCGCAGCAAGGGAGTGGTCTGACTCACAAGAGCTCGATCAACATGGCCGTCGCTATGAGGATGGCAACACTGCTCAAGCTGCACAGGGAGGAGACGTACGTCTTGGTAAACCCAACAAAGGAGCTGGTAATCCAAGCCGAATCAGCAAGGAGAACTTTGGTACGTTCTTGAACTGTCGAAACCTGGAGAAGGGGCTTGCTAACCGTGCATCTAGTGGATGCTTCACAGCCAGGACAATTTGCACTCAAGCGCACAGTCGCCTGTGCTGCTGGCAGCCAGCGACATCACGGCATTGCTTCCCTGTGACGAACAAGACTTTGCGGCGGCTCGGGAACCCAAATCGAGAGCAGCTCTCGAGGACACCCAACCTGCATTGGAGAAACCCGAGCTGATTGCTGACCCAGGGAGGTCACTGTTTGCGACGTTGATCCAGGCGCATTACTACTGGGGCAGGATCTCTAGACGGGCCATCAGTCACGATAAGAGTGCGAGACCGTGGGAGCCAACCAGTCAGTATGCTGTCCTGGAAAAGAAACTGGCCGGGTGGGAGGCATTGCTGCCGAATGACCATAGGTGGAGCAGCCTGTTGCTGAAGGGCTACAAGCAGGAAGGTCATGATCTGGTGTGCTTATCGAACGCTATTTGCTGCGTGGCCCTTTGCTAATTTGAGTTCTATGCAGGCATATCTCGGAGTGACCATGACGCCGCGGCTCTGCAACATTGTGCTCCGTAAGGCGTACATACACAACATGATCAACCATGGCACTTCAGACGCGACCTTGGCGCGCTTTTGGAATGATATGGCGCAAGAGCTGTTCAGAAATGTCAAGGAGTTGTATGAGCAAATCCAGATCCAGTACGGAGACAGAGCTCCAGACGAGGGTCCCGGAGCCCAGATGGCTGTAAGAATCATTCGGCTTTTGGCACTGAGAGCTGTACTGACAGATGGCAGGCTTTCTGTGTATATACATGTGGCTTCCTGGCATGCTATCTGTGCAAATATCCCAAGTGTAGGTTCTACCTTGCTGGCTAGCGATGGCAAGGAAATATGCTAACATTTTCACAGTGTGTGCCGACTCTATTCTCGTGCGTGATGCTCCGCAGATTGTCCAGCGCATCCTCGGTATCCTGAACGAGAGCAAGAACATCTGGCCGCTCGCGTCTAGGTGGTTCGACCACCTGGAAAAGTTTTCAAGAACGAAAACAGGAATGGCAGCAGAAACGCAGGGCAGCATGGCTGATAGCGTGAGTGCTCCGAGTTCGAACAGCACACAAGTCCACCCCATTTCCTCTCCTCCACCCTCTTCTTCATCTTCGGGAGACTTAGTGTCTTCAATCCAGAGAGATCCAATCCCTCACGTCCTGCAGCCGGCGCTCAAGGATGTGTTCACACCGATCCAGCCGCGTCTCCTGCCAGCGTCAACTCCTTCGACCGAAGGCGCCAAGAATCACAACGGTGTGGTGTCCCCAACATCCACACAAGGCAGCGGTCCAAGCTCTGCCATCTTGCCGCTACCCCAGGGTCCGCCTCCCTCGGCCAATTCTCATCAGTTGTATATTGATCCCAACTTGAGACTGCCACTGCCTAATGCGCCGCCGCCTCCGCACGCACCTCAGCAGCAACATCAGGTCCAGTCGCCTCAGCAACAGCATGCTCAGCATTCACCGACAGGAGGCGGTAGGCAGTCTACTGATGGGCTTGGGCTTTTGTTGGAGGCGTTCGATACTCATCGGTCGGCTCCAGGACCTCCCGGGCCCGGTCAACATCCTCACAGCGCTGAGGGACAGGGCCCACCACCGGGCGCCCCGTATGATCCTCAGGCGGCACCGCAGCCGTATTACACGCAGCATCAAGGATTGCCGATGAATGACGGGTATGAGAACGAGTTGGGGTATTACATGAGCGATGGGGTGCCTCAAACTATGCAGAACTGGGGTGGGACGCCGCACATGTACACGGGGTACTAGTGCTTTGGTTGAGCGAGGTGGATCATTTTTGGTACTGGCTTTTTTCCTTTGATGTGGGTGGATGGGTAGTCGTTTGATAGCGGGAGTTGGGAAAAAGATATTTCGTCGTTTAGGTCAAGGGTATTGTTTTTGCTTTGGGGATGACTTTGGTCATTCTTTTGCCTACGGGGATACGAAGGTAGGCTATGGGATAAAAACTTGGACCGGGAAATCGGGATGGCAAGTGTCTTTTGTTAACATGTTTCTGAACTCTGGAGCTTTGGGGGTAACAGCGGTGGATTTTGATCTGCTGCCTTTTTGCTTATGGGGTGACTTGTTTCCTTCAGTCGACCCGGCCATTATTGTTTCCTTGTGTCTTTTAGTAAGGAAGAAGGAGTGATACAAATCTTGAGTCTTGATTCAATGACAGGGGAATAAACAGCATTTTCTTCTTGCCCCTGAATGTTGGCCCAGCGCCAAGTGGTGTTGATGTGCATATATCCATTATGATTCGATTATGGAATATGCAACCACCAGCGGTCTATCCGAACTTTCGCCGCCAAGCGCGGCATTCCGTCATAGGACGGGAGCTGGAGAGCGTTTTCGGTTGGCGGCAGTTCAGTAGGTGATTTTTGGATGCTGGAAATAATTCTGGATTAGCAATCCTAATCCACCACCACACAAACACGTAACACCCACGCTAGATCTCTACAGTTCTCGACGTTGACAATCCTGAACCTTTTCCTCCCAATCTCAGTAAAAAGCAAAAACCTGCGTTCGACCGAAAACGAGCGAAACCCCCAAAGGAAAAAGAAAAAAAATGGCTACCCCGCGCCCGGAGCCAGGCGCAAAAGGTGCTTTCCGCTGGTATGCCTGCCCCACGAAAATTTTTTTATGGATCTGAGACCAAGTAGAGGATAAATCGCTAATGATGGATTGGGGAGGGGGGGGGGGAACAACAGTACAAGCAACTCCTCCCGGCAATCCTCCCAGTCTACCAACTACAACTTTCGCGAGTACGCCAAGCGAACGGGACGAGGGATGCGTTCAGGGAGAACAAGAATGTGGAGGAGGAAAGGAGGGTGCAGGAGCTGGTGCAGGAGGGTTTGAACCAGTTGCACTTGTTGAAGGTGAGTCACGGATTTCCGCGGTGAAGTCTGAATGGGGGGCGGGGAGGGGACAGATATTTGGGAAAGAGAGTAGGATTTTGATACCGGGGAGAAGAGGGAGGCTTGGGGGTTATGGCGCTGGAGGAGACATAAAAAAGAAGAGAAGCAGACACAGTGGCTAACGAGATACCGACAGAGGCAAACAATGATCAGCCAGTTTTACAAGCACGACAGGCTTGTGGTGGAGGGCGGGCTCTCAGGGAAGGATAAGGGTGGGAAAGTGCTCAGGCAGAAGGATACCGGGTAGGTTCTTGATCCTTGCACTCCGAATCTGCAGAAGACGGGAGGTGCTAATACAACCTGACTCGCAGCTGGGATTAAAGGTGTCAGCGGACGAAGAGGCAGTGTCTAGGAGGACCGACATAGGGCTGTTTGTATAAATACTAGGAACAAGGACGCTTTAACAAGAAGGCAGGCGTTTTTGCTGTACAGGGACCAGCACAAATAAAGGGGGTGCGTCTTTTTCAGTGTACCTCTGAGGACAATGATATCATGTGGTGTTGGCGGTGGCAGAAAAGGGAATCAAACTCAGCTTCATTCTTCTCAATGGAGTCAACAAGAGTGTGCCTACCTGTCTGGTCCTGGAAGCTTTGGCGAGGTCCGAATCTTTGTGTGTTGCTGGCTCACACTGATGACTTCTCGGATATATCGATATCGCTCTATCCGACTAGTGCACTGCCTGTGCATTTCGACACGCGAGGTGCTGACAACACGCGAATTGGCAGGGCAGCCGCGAATCAGATCGAGGTCCTCAAAAGCAATCAACCAAGTCTCTTTCTTCCATTTCAATATACCAAATTGCGCCCATCTTTTCTTGAGAGCCATCTCCAGCCAACCATCAAATTATTTTACTCCAACAACTGTTACCAGCACAGTACGTACTCATTGACATATCTAGCGCCCGTTACGAAAAATCCCCAAATCCACCATCGAGACCAACCAACCTTACTTGCGACCGATCATCATCCTTCCTAGTCCTCGCCGGTCTCGACTTACGCCACTGTCGTCGGTGTCGCGACGCCACGCCCCGTAACGTTGTGCGCAAATCCACAAGTCCCCTGCGCCAGCTCCGGAGTCTCCGTTGCTTCCGGCCGAGGCCAGCGGAACTCGGAATCCATAATCCAAAAGTTGTCGCGGGGTGACGTGAGATCCGGCGCGAGCTTCGGGGTCCGGTCCGTTTAGCACTGTGCAACAGGGGTAGCGGTCATTGATTTGTTGCTGCGTTTTTTGTTTTTGCCTTGGTTTTGTTTTACAATGGCGCCTATGGTAAGGCATTTCTCTTTTCATTTATATTTGAAGACTCAAATCAACCTCCAAAACTGCCGAGATAAATCGAGCGATTGAGGACGTCCAGGCAAAAGATCTAGAAAGTTAATATGGACTTGTGGTTGCACCGAAACAGCAGTATAGGACGGCGGCGCAGACCAGAAGGGGAAACCGGGCTGGCGTGGTTGAACATGATGACTTTGAAGGTATGGCTCCCAACCCCTTTGGTGACATCACAGGTGGCTGATGAGTGTATTGTTTTTCAGGTCTCCCGGTTCGACAATGGACACGCGGCGAAGTCAACGTGGCCATGGGCCCTCCCCCTGACGACGATCAAAAGGACGATATTTGGGCGATAGAGTTGCCTTTCGGCATGCCCAAGGATACAGCACTCTTGCCGCCACATTCCCAGGAGCTTCTCAGGGCGATGAGGTCCGGTAGGGTGTATAAGCGGCCCCCGCCCGAGGACGAGGACGAGGACATCGATTTCGGGACCAAGGGCGACAAGAAGGAGCCTGAGGTGGGGAACGAGGGCTTCACTGTCAGAGCGTGGAAGCAGATGCCGAGGAATGCAGAGGTCCCCTCAGTCTCCCACTTGGCAAAAAGACACAAGGGCACCATCACACTGGCGAGTACTGCAAGTGTCGCTCATATACCGGGACCGACAATCACCAGGGCGACTGTGAGGAGGATCGATGCGGCAGGCAATCCGTATGAGCAGACGATCACATTGAGTGAAGGACAGCAAGTCGACGGTGAAATCATTCGCACGACGGTAATGCCTGCACCGGTTGCTGCGGCTGGCGAGGCGCTTGGGCAGCAGGCGACACCCGTCAAACGGAGACCACCGCCGCCTAAGAGGAAGGCCAAGGGGCCGGGCAGAGGAAGGAAGAAGGGAAGCGGGAAGATTGGTCAGTTGCCTTTGCCTGCCACCAGGTCACAGCAACAAGCAGCTGCTGGGGGCGAGGCTTTGGCTGAAGCCACGGTTGAGGGCGTACTCGGCGAGGGTCCACCAGGGGTAAGTTCTTACCATCCGCGGCCAGTCGGGTATCAGGTCGAGTGGCTAACAACGGGCAACAGGTTGTCATTACGTCCGAGGAGAACGGCGATGCAGCAGGCCAGGACACCGAGATGGCCGACAACTCGGTCATTCCTTCCGATGAGGAGGACGGTGACGAAGGGGACGAAGGCGACGAAGACGGTGAGGAGGAAGGTGGCGACGAAGAAGCCGGCGATGAAGAGTCAACAGCGACCCCTGAAGTGGGCAACGCTCCAAGTGATGTCGAGCAGGTTACAGAGCAAGCTCAAGGTCAGGATCAAGATCAAGAGATGCTCGGCTCAGACGCTTCGGAGGTTATCCGACCAAGCTCGATTGAGGAACCTGAAGACGAGCAGCTGCCTCGTCGCGCCACCCCCGAAGAGGAGGTCACAGTTTCCAGACCACGGTTCCAACTGGGTCCACAATTTAACTCTCCCCGCGCGGAAGGCAGTCCCCTCAAGAACGTCATGGTCGTGTCGCCCACCGAGCCAGCGACCGCGCCTGCTGCTGCCAGCTACCTCGACATCCAATCTACTACCGTCTCCATGGACATTGACCTTGGAAACACTCAACCAAACATCCCTCTTCCATCCTCATTGGAAATATCAGCTACGGTGCAATCAGAAACAGCCGTTACCTCTGAAACATCATCCGCTCCTAAGCCCAGCGCATCTACGCCCCCAATGGCAGATCAACAAGCTTCTGTGCCCGCAGAATCCATCTCTGAAGCTCTCACGATGCCAGAAGAGCAGCCCCCGTTCTCGGCGCAGACAACCGAGCCTGTCACCGCATCCGAAGCTTCTGTTTCGCTTGAGGTCCCAACGCAAATCCCAGAGGTCTCTCTCCAGACATCAGCCTCTCCTACTCTTCCTACTGCTTCCGAACCCCCTCAGGCATCCGAAGCAGGTAGCCCCGATCTTTTAGGCAGTCTTGAGGCCGAGCTCGACAGGGAAATGTCACTCAACAATCGATCCCCGCCGCCTGGTGAGCAGGAAAAACCATCCGCAACAGAAGCCCAGTAGGATGGCCTCGATAATGACGTCAAGAATACTGTCGACAAGCTGCTTGAGCTTGTTTGTAGTCGCGGTTTTCAGCCTGGGCTATGGTCGGCGACAATTGAGTTGTATGGGTACGGCACCCGTGATTACCGGGGAGATTGCGATCCCTTTGGGGACGATGATCCAATTGAGGAGGAGGATCCCATTGAGGAGGGGGATCCCATTGGGGATGAGGCTAGTCGTGACTGGCCTGATCACGATACCACCGATCACGATACGGATGGTTCAGACGGATGGTTCAGACGGAGGTGACCCAAACGGTGGTGGTCCAAATGGAGGTGATTCCGGTGGAGGTGATTCCGATGGAGGTGATTCCGATGGAGGCGATCCAGACGGAGGTGATCCAGACGGAGGTGATCTAGGCCGAGGTGATCCAAACGGAGGTGGCCCAAATGGAGGTGGCCCCGACGGAGATGATCCAGATGGAGATGACCCTGACCATTATGACGGCGACCGCTTTGATGATATATTGCCGCTTTCACTCTCGCCTTGCTCCGCACGCTTCTGGGTACGCCTCCGTCGCCCACACCGACGCTCATGGCGCCGCAGACGTCAGCTCCATTTTCCTCGATACAGCCCCAACCCACGATGGGGACAAAGCGTCTGGGATTGGGTTGATGGCACGGCTCGCACGGCTCGCAGTGGCTTGATTGGCTCTGCCTTTTGGGCTTGTCGAAAGTACCTCGATGCCTTTCGCGAAAATGCGGGCACGGACGGGATCAAGACGCAAACACGGTTCTTGTTTCTCAGGGAAGTTGGGGGTTTTCTTTGGGGAATCTCGGGCGTTCCACAATCTTTTCATTCGACTGGATCAGAAATACAATTGCAGCAGATAGATAGATGGAGAGATCAGAAGGCGGAAGGGAAGCGTCTTCAATTTTTCTTGTTTCACTCAGTTGGAGTTGAAAGAGGGACGAGCAGACAGCGTATACAGGGTTATATATTCAAGAGAACCCTTTCTTCTCTTTGGCACGTTTGCAATGATGTCTTTAGTGGCGTGGAGGTTGACGAGTTAGACGACTGAAGAGTAAGCCCGTTGAACTCTTCAAAGCGAATGATGGTAGGTCACCACGTCGAATTCAGCGAAAACCCGGAAAATAAAAGACTCAACGAGAAAACATTACATCACCGCCGCCAAAACCACCGCCCCAGCCGCCAACATCACCCCCGTCGGCACTGCCGCAAAGGCCCCCTTTCCCGCTCCATTCAGGGGAACCGTCACTGGCACAAATGTCGTCGTGGGGACGATTCCCGACGTGAACGGTATATCTGCCACCGGAGTGACCCCGGCAAAAGCAGGAGCTTGGGTTGCTGCTGCTGGGTCAGGGGTAGCCGATGTGTTGGATGGGTTTAGGACACTGCCCATCCTCAATGTCAGCAACTTGCGATACCCAAGAGAGGTGGTGGGTAGGTAAGTTGGGGGGAGGGGGGGTGTGGGCGTACTTATCTATAACATGCACCACCCCGTTTCCGACAAGCACATCCCCCAGTATCACCCTCGCCGAGTTGACAAACAGCTGGTTGCCGTCCCGTCTGATGGTCAGGTTGGAGCCTTGGAGCGTCGCCAAGACGATCTGGTCTTGGGCTAGGAGTCGCGGGGAGAAGAGGATGCGGGAGGGGACGAGGTGGTAGCCTAGTATGTTGGCTAGGTCCGTGTCTGAGAGGCCGCTGGCTGCTGAACCGATTGCCTGGAAGGCGGGGTTGGATGGGGCGAAGAGGGTCATGTCTTGGAGGGAGGAGGTGCCGGAGGAGAGGCGGGCGGTGGTGAGGGCGCCGACCAGAGAGGTGAGGTTTATGTTGGACAGGGTTTGAGAGAGGGGCGCTGGGACGGTGAGGACGGAGGAGATGATGTGGAGGGTGTTGTTGCTGTTGGCGAAGGTTAGGTCCTGGTAGGGGTTAGTATGAGAGGTATATAATGGGCCAAGGGGGGAAACATGCGGGGGTGATGACAGAGGAGGCTTGCTTGTAGCCTGAGAAGAGGCTTGCTGTTTCGTTGAGGAGGGTCAATTGGAGTTTTTGGCCTCCGGTGACGTTGGCGAAGGGGGTGGAGAGGAGAGTGGAGGGGAAGATGGGGCTGGTGGTGAAGTCTGTTGAGAGGGATTTTCCAGAGAGGACGTGGTACTGAAGAACGCCGGAGAGGGCGCGGGGGTTGGTCATGAGTTCTGCTGAGCGGGGGTTCCGAGACAAGAGGTTGGTGAAGGCTTCGTTGGAGGGGGCGAGGAGGGTGATGTTTTGGGCGGTGGAGAGGGTCTGGAATAGGTCCGGGACGAGTTGGAGGAGACCTTAGGGGTCAGTAATTCTGAAGCTTGCAGGGTCAGAAAGAGGTCAGTCATACTTGTTAGTGTGCTTAGTGTGGCATTATTCTGTGCGAGAATCTCAGTTAGAGACTGGGCAGAGGCATATGCTGCCAGTGCTAGGGGAAGTAGATATGTGAGATACATTTGGACTAATAACAACACAAGGTTACAAAAGAGAGTTCAAGAACCAGAGAGATTGAACGAGATGAGTAGGAACATGTCAGCTCAATATGGTGTTCGTCTTAGCAAGCACTCGGAACGTGAAGACTGTTGATGCCGTGCCATGATGGTCAACGAGTAGGAAAGCGGTGGAAATGATGTTTCTGGTATGAGAATCTCCACTGACATCAGGCTGAAAGTCATGATGCTCAAACATGTATCGAACGGCCGGATGGTGTAGATCATGCCCCTTCGTTTTCCAAGGGCCAAGTGCGTCTGGCTTCTCAACATTTGGTTGAGTTTCTTGTCACATATATAAATAAGTTGGAGAGCCTCAACGGGATCTTTGCAAGAGCTCAATGTCGGCGTGAATAAAAGTTGAAGGCAGGTTGAGGTGTGAGAGGACGTTGGTGATAATCGGGGAAGCCGATCAGAGGCAGGGAAACCTGACCATCTTTGTGATCAGGGCTCAGCGCGGTCTGTGCGCGTCAGGAATTCCAGTAAGATAGAGAGATAAGAAGCAGCGAATGAAGCTCTACAGGTCGAGCATCAAAATATCTTGGAACAATTCTTCTGCTTCACAGGCCAGTCTCTGAAACATTGATTGACCAATAACCATGGATCCTCATTGGCTTTCACGATACTCCGCACGAACATGGCGTCCTGATGGGTCACTCCAGCACCCCTCATCCAATCACAGACCAGCCCAACTTCCAAGTTGACGATCGGCTTTGCACCTGACCAAGACAAGCAACTTTCACTCAAACCCGACGATGTTTTGAACATGTTCAATTCTGGTATTCTACTCTCTCTCGCCAGCGCTGAGCTAGCATGTCACAAGATGCTAGCAATATGCAGTCTAAAGCAACAATGTCAATCCCCCGATGATGTCCTGACGGGCATGCTGCGCCCATAACGCCGTTTTCCCAAGTCGCCGATAACTCCTATTCATATGTTGTTGTATGCAACGCCCAATCCTTTTCCTCGTCGTACTCCTGATCGTTATTAACTCCATCGTGCTTCTACCCAGCTACCCAGCCACCCAACACAGACCCCTCAGGCAGCGACCTCCTGACTTGGCTGCTGTGTCGTCGCCGTTGCGGTCTGGTTGAGCCACTGAGCATACCGGCTCTTCTTGTTGTGGATGCCGCACTCAGTCTTCTCCTGGCCCTTCCACCGACCGGCACGCTCATCCTCGCCTTCGGCAACCGGGACTGTCGAATGCCAGTCACCAACGGACTTGTACCCCCGATCGAGGAGGGCATTGTATGGCACATTGTTCTCCTTGATGTAGTCGTTGACTTGCTTGAAGGTCCAGGTGACGAGGGGGTTGATCTTGATGATGCCTCTCTCCTCGTCAAGCTCGATGACGGGAATGGCACCACGCTGGCCACCCTGAGACCGGCGACGTCCAGTCAGGACGGCGCCAACCTTCAGTTCATCGTATGCTCTTTGTTGAGGCTCGACCTTGGCGACCCAGTCGTACAGCTCCGAGGACATCTCATACAGCTTCTCTCCGTATGTGCTCTCAAACTCCTCTACTGTCTCAACGTCAAGTGGCTTAAAGACATGCATCTTGAGCCCATAGCGCTCCTTGACAGTGTCAACGAGCTCATATGTCTCCTTGAAGTGGTAAAGGGTGTCCAGGAAGATGAGGTCAATGGGCAGCGAATGAGGGTTCTCCTTCTGGATCTTGGCCAGCATATCGATGGTGACGAGACCGGTGAGGCCGAAGGCTGTTGTCTGGTACAGGTTGGGGAAGAAGGCCTTGGAGAACCTGAGGATGTCCATGGGGTGCATGTGCTCCAGTTGCTGGTTGAGGTGCTTCAGGTGTGCTGGGGTGAGCGAGATGGCAGGGAGGTTGGCGGTGGAATTGCCAGTCGAGGCAAAGCCCGAGTCGACGGAAGCGTCGTCGCCATTAGACGACGAGCGAGAGGAAGGGGCCCTGGACTCTTCGGTGGACATGATGGCGGATTGGGTGGTTATAACACGTTTTGAGTGTTTGTGGATATGTTGTTGAGTGGATGCCAACGTTTCGTGCAAGAGCGAGGAAGAGAAGAAGTAAAGACGGGACACCAGATGTCGTGATTAAGGCGGGGAATGAGGCCAACAGAGGGGTTGCTCAGAGGGAATGGGGGGGGTTTGGTAGTATCGATGAGGGATATTGAATATGGAACAAAGTCGAGCTTTGGGGGTGGGAGGGGAGTGTTCACTACTAATAGCTTTCCAGTTGGAGCGTTTCGAGGAAAGATCCCATCCGCCGTTTCGGAACGAAAGTCGAAGGACCACCCTGTAGACCGACGACCGACCGACATCCGGGATGGGGGGAGCAAAAGGCACGTTTTCACTGTTCATGGACTAGGCTCATTAGTAATTATGGATGCTTCCACGATCACTTTGGCCCTGGAGGACACAGACGGAACCCAGGGACGGCCTGGCATTGGCTCCTGCCTGTCTAAACTGGGCCATCGCAGCGGATTTGGGAGGGCTGCGGTCGCCCTTTGCAAAGAGCGCACTCTGACGAAGCTTTCCCTAGAGTGGTGGTGTTTTCATGGAGGCTGATCACGACATCTGGAGGCATTTTCATTGGTCAATTTGGCCCATTTTCTGTGGGGGTCGACTCGTCCCCAAGTCGTTCCGCCCGCCCCTTTTGTGGCAAGGGGGCCGGGGACAAAACACCCATTGTCTTGTGTCGACATGCCACTGTGCGCTTCTCGAACTCCTCATGGGCGTCAATTCGAGGTGTTGTCGTCATGGCAGGGCGTGAGTTGCACGACATCTAGCACCAGAACAACGGTTGAAGGGATATATCTTGATCTACTTAGTCAGCCGGCAGTCGTCGATGTGAATCTTGAACCATGATGTCACTGTAGTCAACGTCTCCATAAGAATCTCAACCCCAGAAACTGTCAAAAACATGGTCTCTCCACCCCCCCCCCCTCCCCAAAAAATAACAAGAGTACGGTGATGAACCGTTTGAAGCTTATTTCTCAATCTCTTCAACAGTTACTCAGCTCTCCCACGGCGATTTGTCAGAGTATCTGCTGCCGACACAAAGCTGGGCAACCTCTTTGTAGGTGGCCTCCAATCAACCGTTTCACGGCCGGACAAAATCATCGAAATGGTGGGTCGCGTGCTGACGGGGCAGGCAACAACAGTTATTAACAGGACCTTCTTCATAGTTAAATATACCGCACCGGAGACGTCTAAACGGTCAACGGCTGTCGGGCTGACCCCGCAGTAGACAGACAAACAGGCAGACGATGAAAACCGGCGCAAGGTATGGCAGAGATATTGACCATATCCATTCTTTACCCCGGAGTTTCGGAGGTCTACATGCACTACCTTCCGGTGAAGGGAATCCACCTGACAGACGGGTTGACGGAGAGCTTTTTCTCGGTGTGGTTGGCCGATCTCGGGTGCGGGCGTGCCGGATGGAGTTCAAATGCCCCTCACCTTGCAACTGATGGCGGGGTCTGCCGACTGGCCAAAATCGGATTCACCGTGGTGAATGGTGGGGTTGACAACTTCCTTGTTTTTTGGTGCTGCCGTCCGTCCATTGAACAAAAATACTTGGCCGCCCTGTTCGCGCAAGCATTCCTGCCCATTTGTCTGTTGGGCGTTCTGTCTGTCGTCGAGGTTCACTTTGCTCGGTGTTCTGTGGTAGCGCGCGTGTCGAAGATTCGAGTCCAGGGTATCCAAGGTACTGCTTCTTTGTCGTCGAGTCGCTTTGGTCGAGTTTGGACGTCGTCACTAAAACATAACCTCCAGATCACAATTTGCAGCCTGCTGTGCGCGATCCGCAAACATGTCTCAGGAACCTCAGTCTCCCACCCGTCAGGGTCGCCCCTCCATAACTGCTTCGATGCGGAGCAGTTCGTTTCTTAGAGAGCATCAGCAGTACCGTCCTCCAAGCAAGCCCGAGAACCACTACGGAATCGACACGGTTGTGGAGGATCTCCAAGCCACCAGCGTGTCCCCCCCGCGCGAGATCTCTCCCTTCAAGGGAATCCCCTCGGCTGAGAACCCGCCCAGGATCGTCGATGGCCAGAGCCATGAGCTGTCGCATCCCAACTGCACGCCTTTGCCTGGCGCTTCCACCAACAGACTGATCGCTACTCTGTTTTACAAGTCCACTAACCCCAGAGTATCAAATGCTATCCCCTCACCGCAGCGCAATCCGTCTCCCAAGGGGAGCGGTCAGTCGCCCTCGGTCCGCGCCGCCGACTCGGACCTTCCCCCTACCATGGCGCCGACCAGCAAGCTTGACGACTTTCCCCTCGAGCCTCCCGCCACCGAGCCTGAGCCCCTCGACCACCTCTACGGCGCCAACGTCTCGCCGATGTGCATCGCCTCCTTCCTTCACCTCATGTCTACCTTTCCTCTCCCTGCCGGCTCGACCGACCTTCACTCTTCTCACCGCTGCCTGAAGATCGACCAGTCTCACCAAGAACACCATCCCACCGTCGTCGAGCTCACCCTTTCCCCGGCGCCCGCTTCCGACTACCTTCCCCTGAAGGACCTCCGCAAGCACGAGCTCATCTACCGCTTCGAGAGAGAATGGAACGTCGACGTAGCCCTCCGAGCCGATACCCTCTGGCGCCGGTACCCCCGCTTGGTGGTGTTCGACATGGACAGCACCCTCATTACTCAGGAGGTCATCGATCTCCTGGCTGCCACCATCAAGGACCCCCCTGATCTTGCTGCCCGTGTGGCAGATATCACCCATCGCGCCATGATGGGAGAGCTCGAGTTCGACTCTGCCTTCCGCGAGCGCGTAAAGTTGCTTGCTGGCCTCCCAGGGACGCTCTTCAATGAGCTTCGCCCTGTACTTGACGTTACAAACGGTGTCAGACCGTTGATCAAGGCTCTCAAGAGGCTTGGCGTCAAGACCGCCGTCTTGTCAGGTGGTTTCTTGCCCTTGACCAGCTGGTTGGCTGGTGAGCTGGGAATTGACTATGCTCATGCCAACGAGGTTGTCATCGATGAGCAGACCGGGAAGCTGACCGGTGAGGTCAAGGGGAGGATCGTCGGGAAGGAGAGAAAGAGGGAGTTGTTGATCGAGATTGCAGAGAAAGAGGGCATCGCACTTGAACAGGTTGTTGCGGTCGGTGATGGAGCGAATGACTTGTTGATGATGGAAGCCGCGGGCTTGGGAGTGGCGTGGAACGCGAAGCCTATGGTGCAGATGGAGGCAAGCTCGAGGTTGAACGGGGATAGTCTTTTGGATTTGCTGTATTTGTTTGGGTTTACCGAGGAGGAGGTAAGGCAGCTTTCAGCTTAGGATAGGGAGGGAGATATGAATCGAGTATAAAAACAAGGGATGGGCCACAAAAAAAAAGGAATAACACAGTGCCAGAGGATAAGGCTTTAGATTATACATCTAGCAGGTAGAGAGTGTACGCTGTGGGATGGTAGAGGTATAGCTATACACGCATGCCTGTGGCATTGCCTTGAAGACGAAAGATGGGTTGCTTGTCTCGTGTGATAATGCTGCTCTGCAATTGACAGACTGCCCTGGGCGGTTGAAACTGAAGAGAGACGAGGCAGGTATGAGTTTGGAATCCTTTAGTCCCAAGATATCGATTCCAACCGTTAGGTATTCACTGTGTTCCCGATATGAAGCTGGAAGATTGCAGATCGTTTATCGATACCAAGCCTGCGTGGTTCAAAACGCTCCACCAATAGTATCTCATCTTGACCTCATAAAAAGTTGTGAGCAGGGTTTAAAGATCATGTCTCGATTAGTTTGTTCGTCTGAGAAAGCGCTTGCCATTATGATAGACTATTATTCTCCTGACAGCCCTAGAGTTATCTTTGTTGAACGCATTCTCTACCAGCCATCTATGCCCTCGAGACTTAGAGTTACTTGTCAAGCTTGATACTCGGTGCGTTCTATGGGTCCTAGACTTGGGATTGCCCCCATACGGTTGGTTGAGCTGAGGTTGAGGGCGGCTGGTCTGTGTAGATTGGAGCATGATACATGCCGAAGTTGAGTTGATTCGTGATTTGGTGTGTCATGGTGTGGGCACTGTTGGTAGGCAACGGTAGGGTCAAACTCAGGGTTTGTGTGGTAACCTTCATCTTGGAAGCGTTGGCAGGTTTGAGGCCGTTGAACGCTGAGGACGGGTCGTGGTGACTTTGGGTTGAAGATGAGTCAAGCTTCACATCCTCATGCCGTGGACAGAAAACGGTTTTGTCAATGGGGAAGCACATGATTCCCTTGAGAAATATGCTGAAGAGTATCCATAGGCCCCAAACACGATAGCCCTTCGGTGAGAGATATGGATAGCTGTGAATGGATCTATTATGCCTTCCAGGGCAGCCAACAGGCTTTCAACCATAGTTGACAGGTTCATTTGATATTTCAGAAGGCCCAAGTTAGATACCTGAACTACCTGACGTAGAATGGCTGCAGTGTTGTCCAGAGCGTATATAATCCCACGGGGATAGGTGATGGAAAAGAAAAGCGGGGAGAAGGCCACCCGTCTGGTATACAGAGATCTGGCTCCCAATAACTGGGTCACGAGAGAAAAGCCAAGCACAAGAAACCGCAGACAGCTATGCCGGTGAGCACGTCACTGCCCAAACCAATGGGCCGGAATCCAAGTCACTCCTCAAGTGGACCGGGGCTCTACACCGACGACTAGGCTAAGGCAGGATCATGTACAAGCATTCACATAGGAGAGCGCCATGCTGGAGAGCTGTGACGAATCCAGAACCCTACACGCAGATCTCCCGTCCAGTCAATGGCCAACCGGGCTGACGGGAGGCTTTGTGTCTCTCTCGGGCCGGATGACTCCTCAGGCCTCGAAAGCCACCCCCGTCCTATTCATACCCGAATCGATAGCCTTTGTCCACAACGGGAGGGACGGGTAAGGTAACTCCAAGACTTTAGCTTCAAAGTGGGGATCTTGGGTCGAGAAAAAAGAAAATTCGAACCCAGCCAGGTGCCGCTGCAACATCGAGCATGGTTTCTCGGGTATCTTTGTGCTCCCATCCCATCCGATACTATCTTGTAAGGTGTAGCCACAGCGAAGCATACTTGTCATGGACCAAAGCCACCACAGGTCTTGCTCGAGATCTCGACGTCGATGGCGCCGCCAAAGGGTGTGAGATTTCCCTGGGCAATCCAACCATTGAGGTCGGTGAAGGGTGGAATCATGCTTCCAGCAAACTCCCTGGAGAGTTGGAGGGTGGCCCGGCAACACGGTAGGCGACCCCCCTGGAAGGGGCTCGGTGGGGTTTTCGAAAGCAGAGATCTCTTCTCGAAAAAGCTTGACGAAGCGTTGCCGTTGAGAAGCTTGGCAGCGGGAGCCCTGAGCCTCACAGGGACTATTACATAATATCAGTCGTCGAGGTCACATCCAAGGCCATGATCGTACCTCTGTAGGGAAAGGACCTTGCCGTGTTCGATGCAGGAAGACGCACCTTTACGTTGCCCCCGACCTCCTGGAAATCTCAGAGCAGGTCATTGGAGAGCTAACAAAGGCCTACCCTGAAGCTGCCGGGGAGCTACGTGGGATTCTTGGGTTGGCATCACCAAAGCTGTGTTCGTGTTGCCATGTCAACATCATGGTGATCGGGGAAGCCACCCTGAAAAAAAGATTTGCAAGAAATGCCTCTGTGAACTTGACAAATGGACTAGCTTGGGGTGGCTGGCAGGCTGGGTGGGCTGGACAACAGCTTCGCAAGCGGCCGACGTCAATGTCAACGTCAAGATGGGATGTCACAGACTCCAGATGGCACATTCGTATCGCACGCAGCATTGTGGGTGGCGCGCTGTCGGCGGTTTGGTATTGCATTCGCCTCGATGAAACTGAAGCAGTTCTGCTATTGGCCCAGGCCAAAGCATTGGACGTTCTTGCCACCGTCCCCCGCGGCAAACCGTTCATGAAACCCCGCTTCAAACCCATTTTGAGAGGTGCCAATTCACGAACGAGAGAGGTTCGTGGTAGGGATTGTGGAAACAAAGTTCTAAAGCTCGGTGCCACCGCAACACGCCGTGTCTGCCAAGCTGGGCTGGCTCGAGTGAGAGGCGAATCGAAAGAATCTCACGATTGACTCACGCGGCAAGCAAATCAAGCCCTGGAGCAATTGTCGCATGGTGTGTCGTTGGGCTGGAAGCCAGATGCAGCAGAGAGAAGCCCAAAGATTTGACAAGCAAACACCCCTCCCACCTTCCAAGTACCTCAGTATCTTAGCCATGTACCTCGAGCGGTCGCACGACCATTGGAACCACCCGGGCATCCTGGTGAGGACGGAAAATATCACAGCAAGGATTAGCATGAAGGAGGGGCTTATCGTCGTGGGCGCCAAGTGAGGGGCAGTCTGAAGCATCGCCAATGTCTGAGAGGGGCAGCTCCGTGCCTCACGGCAATAGAATCACCACTCGCCGGACACGTCACAAGGGAAGAAGTCAAGGGAGCACAGAGAGTAGTCACAAGAGAGAACTCGAGATGATATTATTTTTTTGAAAAATTCCAGCTGTTTGTGATCGTGATCAACAGAGCCCTCGAGTACTTTGGTCACAGTAACCCGCTACAAGACGCAAGCTGCTGCAGTGAAGGCAGCCTGACCGGCGGGGCGGCAAGGCGCGGCGTTCCATTCTCCAATCAGAGGCCGTAGATTTCGAGGGCTTGACCCGCTTCCTGCTCAAAATTTTTGTGGTCTGTAGTGGGACCCACTTAAATTCTGCCTCTGCTGTCTTTACCCCACCAACCTGCCTCGCCCCTCCTCCTCTTGCCCTTAAAAACTTCAACCCCTCCAGAAATTCTTGACTTCCTCTCCCTCTTACTTCCTCCGTCGGCATACCTGATTCGAGCAATCTTACTGCCACTTCAGTACGTTACCCTTCTCGCATCATCAACAGTCACCCTCATCGAGAAGAACATCGCCTTCTAACATCATCGCGCAGCGTATCCCTCAAACTTTTCGATCTGTGATCGCAAAACCGTCAAAATGGGGTAAGTCGACCTTTCATCACCATCGCGGGCATCGTGACCTCGACCGCGACTCGGTCGAACAGCATCACTGACTTCATCAACAGCAAGGAGGACAAGACTCACATCAACGTCGTCGTTATCGGCCACGTCGATTCCGGCAAGTCGACCACCACTGGTCACTTGATCTACAAGTGCGGTGGTATTGACAAGCGTACCATCGAGAAGTTCGAGAAGGTCAGTTTTCCCCTCATTTCCCTTCATTTCCTTCACTTCCACACATTTCGCACACATCGCATTCACTGGCGATTTGGGCGGTTTTTCGCCTGGTTCACCACATTTCCCCGCCATTTTCTGCCTGCCTTTGTGCTGCCCCTCCTCTCATCATGGTGGGGGAGGGGCACACAAAAACGCACAGTTGGCAAATTTTTTCGAGCACGGACCCCACTTACCCCGCGATTCTGCCCTTCGCTCAACACCACCATCACCGCCATCATCCATCATCAGACTTGACAATGTCGAACATCGTGACTGACTTCATCAACAGGAAGCTGCTGAGCTCGGCAAGGGCTCTTTCAAGTATGCCTGGGTTCTTGACAAGTTGAAGGCCGAGCGTGAGCGTGGTATCACCATCGATATTGCCCTCTGGAAGTTCGAGACCCCCAAGTACTATGTCACCGTCATTGGTAAGTTGACACCTGTCATGCATCCTCTGTCCTCGCATCACGCTGACATGTTTGCTCCTCCAGATGCCCCCGGCCATCGTGATTTCATCAAGAACATGATTACTGGTACTTCCCAGGCCGATTGCGCCATTCTCATCATTGCCGCCGGTACTGGTGAGTTCGAGGCTGGTATCTCCAAGGATGGCCAGACCCGTGAGCACGCTCTCCTCGCCTACACCCTCGGTGTGAAGCAGCTCATCGTCGCCATCAACAAGATGGACACCACCAAGTGGTCCGAGGCCCGCTTCAACGAGATCATCAAGGAGACCTCCAACTTCATCAAGAAGGTCGGCTACAACCCCAAGACTGTTGCCTTCGTCCCCATCTCCGGTTTCAACGGCGACAACATGCTTGAGGCTTCCACCAACTGCCCCTGGTACAAGGGCTGGGAGAAGGAGGTCAAGGGTGGCAAGGCCACCGGCAAGACCCTCCTTGAGGCCATCGACTCCATCGAGCCCCCCAAGCGTCCCACCGACAAGCCCCTCCGTCTTCCCCTCCAGGATGTCTACAAGATCGGCGGTATCGGCACAGTCCCTGTCGGCCGTATCGAGACTGGTATCCTCAAGCCCGGTATGGTCGTTACCTTCGCTCCTTCCAACGTCACCACTGAAGTCAAGTCCGTCGAGATGCACCACGAGCAGCTCGCTGAGGGTGTTCCCGGTGACAACGTTGGTTTCAACGTGAAGAACGTCTCCGTCAAGGAAATCCGCCGTGGCAACGTTGCCGGTGACTCCAAGAACGACCCCCCCATGGGCGCCGCCTCTTTCGATGCCCAGGTCATCGTCCTCAACCACCCCGGCCAGGTCGGTGCTGGTTACGCCCCCGTCCTCGATTGCCACACTGCCCACATCGCCTGCAAGTTCTCTGAGCTCCTGCAGAAGATCGACCGCCGTACTGGTAAGGCCGTTGAGGAGAGCCCCAAGTTCATCAAGTCTGGTGATGCTGCCATCGTCAAGATGGTTCCCTCCAAGCCCATGTGCGTTGAGGCTTTCACTGAGTACCCTCCCCTCGGTCGTTTCGCCGTCCGTGACATGCGTCAGACCGTCGCTGTCGGTGTCATCAAGAAGGTCGAGAAGGCCGCTGCTGGTTCCGGCAAGGTTACCAAGTCCGCTGCCAAGGCTGGCAAGAAATAAATCATTTCTTCCACCTAAACAGCAAAAACAAAAATTCGCTTCCAGGGACACAGGTCATTGGCCACCGAAAGGAAAGCGTCACGCGATGTGTGTTGGCGCTACGGATCTCTTGGCTCAATTTGAGCAATCGGTTATTTGGTATGGGGCACAATTTTGAGGAGGGAAAGGTCATGGGTTTCTGCGGCAAAACTTTCTCATATGTGCTTTAGTACAAAATAGAGTCCCTTAGAGGTGATCACGAACGTTATGATCTTTTCTACTGTGAATATGTGTGCTTTGGTGTTGCTTGTGATTGTTACTCTCTCTTGATATGTTGTTGCCTGAGGTCATCACCTTTGCCTCTCTGAAGGTGGTGATGCTTGTCCATGGTGTTGTAAGTTGCGTGCTGGCAAGCAGTTCTCCAATGATGTCATGCCGTTCTGTGGTTCCACGCCATGATCTTGGCTTGTCTCTTCCCAAGCATCGACTCTCCCCACGTGGGGCCAACAACGAATCCGACAGGCAGACCGACCTCTTGTTCACCGACGAGTTGAGACCCTCATGCCAATACAAAAGAACACCACCGCGGTCCAGCCATGCTCAAACATGATCGACCGAGCGTTACCCCTCACTCGTTTGCTTCTCTATACTGACCGCCCAGAAAAATAGCCCTCGAGATGCATCACTATCCACGTCAGCCTCGGGCTTGGCTTCTCGACATGGTGTTTATAATATTCTGCTGAAGCAGCGTCGATATCCTCCCAGGCTGTCCCAGTTCCTATCGACATGAGCCTCATCTGCCAATAACACCCATTTCGTGTCTAGATGGCCAGGCAATCTTCGTGGTCCTCGAGGACTCTCGCTCACTTTCGTCAAGGCGGCAAACTGGAGCCGTTCAGACTTCTCAGGCAAGATGCTCGCAACCTTCGGAGGCGATGGGTGTCGGACTGGACAGTCTTCAACCAGCTCGTGGTAGCCAGCGCTGTCTACGTCTTTTTTACCAACATCCTGCCCGGCATCACTTTTGCGAGTGATCTGTACGTTCTCACTGGGAGATCGTGGGGGACGATTGAGGTTGTTTTTAGCACTGGGTTGTGTGGTGTCATCTTTGCGGTGTAAGTCACTGTCTGGTAGGAGTTGGTTATGGGTTTGGGGACTAATGGGATGTGCGTTGTGGTAGGTTCTCTGCTCAGCCGTTGACTATTCTTGGGGTTACTGGGCCGTTTTCGGTGCTGGCCGAGAATTTGTACGAGTTGTGCAGTGATAGCTTCAAGGTATGGTTGTTTGTGTATATATATATAGATATATATATTTCTTTTTGAGAAGCTCAGTCTGACTGGATTAGGTGCCCTTCCTGCCTGTTATGGCCTGGTCTCTTATCCATTCGGCCTGGATGCATTACCTTTTGGCCATCTTCAACGCCCACGACTGGACCATGCAGTATGTTACAGACTTCAGCGCCGATATATTCTCGCTGCTCAACAGCATCATCTACTTCCACAAGGCCGCCATGGAGCTCAAGCGGACGCACGAGCAGATGCCGCTGGACTCGTTTCTCTACGCCATGATTGGCGCTGTTGGGACGTGTTTGGTTGCTATACTCCTGTCCACGGCTACAAAGTGGAAGCCCCTTTTTGGGCGTGTCATCCGGATGGGATTGTCTGAGTATGCAGCTGCGATATCGATTATTCTGTTTGTTGGGATTCCGTATATTGGAGACCTGGCCGACTTGGATCATGGCCGGCTTGCGGTGCAGACTTCTTTCCGGCCGACGAATCCAGAGCGCGAGGTGTTTTTTGTGAGGTTCTGGGAGCTGCCTGTGGAGTGGGTGTTTATCTCGATCATCCCAGGGGCGATCATCACGATACTTTTCTATTTTGACCATGAGATCAGCAGCATCATCTGCACTGTCGACCGGTACGGGGTGAAGAAACCTGGAGGATATGCTTGGGATATTGCCTTGCTGGGCACGACAACGGCCTTGTGTGGGATATTGGGTATCCCGCCGGCCAACGGGCTGTTGCCACAGGCACCACTTCATTCAGAATCCCTGCGGCATTGGGTAGTTGATGAGGATCAAGTTGTTCCGGCCCCCGAAGAAGAAGAAGGAAGCGGCGCCCATACGAACCTTGTTCCCAGGGTCTACGAACAGCGATACTCCCACTTCCTGCAAGCAGCCATGATAATGGTGTTTGTCAGCCCGCCTTTCCAGCGAGTCTTGGGTCTGACACCGACTTTCGGTGTTGGCGGGATTGTTCATGTTTATGGGTTATCAGTCCCTCAGTGTGAACCCTATGCTGACGAGGTTCTTTCACTTGCTCACACCGCCATCTGAGCTGCCCGAGTTGCCTGCGGGGGTGGGTTGGGGAGGGGTGCATGCTTATACTGTCACGCAGATTTTGGTCACGGTGGGGATCTTTGCCGTGACGCTTACGGTTGCGGCGCCGGGGTTTCCGCTGTTGATCATCATCTTGGTGCCGGTGAGGTTGTGTGTGATGAATCGGGTTTGGGGGAGGGAGACGTTGAGGTTTGTAGATGGCTGGGCCTGTCGGGAGGGGAAGCCGGAGGATGATGAGATGGTGGGAGGGGATGAGGGGTTTGTGGCCGGGGGAAGAGACGTGGAGGATGGAGGGGAGAGGTCCAAGAGTCAATGACAGCAGGGGAGGGAGGTGTCTGGATGCCGAGATTGGACGATGTTTGGGAGTCCATTCAGTTTCGGGGTCCGGGAAGAGATGCCTTTATCATTCTTGAGCTCATTTTGTCACTGTCAAAGGTCGACATCAAGCATTAGAATAAGCACTTCGAACTTATTTGGCAGTTTTTTTTTTTTTTTTTTTTCCATTTTGCAACTATCTACCTAACCGAACACCCGGCTCCCAAGAATCGAACAGCCAGTTCTCGAGAAGGGATTAAAAGAAACTATGAGAGAAAGCCAACCGAAAACGCCTTGGTGTCAGTATCTGGTGTACACAACTTCATACCCATCGCTTTGAAAATGCAAACATCTATCATCTTTGCCCCGCCCCCATTTACAAAACAGTCGTTAATCCTTGGCAACTCGTGTACATCTTGCTTCAGACTCAAAAAGAAGGAGAGAGAAGACAAAAGAAAAGGCGGGCATGTTTTAAACATCACCATACCGGCTGTTCTGGTTCTGGTTGCCATTGTGATGCCCCTGGCTCTGGTAGTACCTCTGGTTTCCGAAACCGGCTGCCCTCCTCGAGCCCTGAGCGGACTGCCGGAGGACGTTGAGCTCCTCGTCGCTGGAGGTGGTGGCCGTGCTCTCGGACTTTCTGAACCCGCCCTGCTTCCTCCACTTGCTGCTCATCATGACACCGAACACCATGCAGGGGTTGAACACGTTCATCACCACCACGGCAATGAGGATCATGACCGACTCGAACGCGATGAAGAGATCCTCCCTCGCCATGAGGGGGCCGTTCCAGCCCTCGGACAGCTCCGCGACACGGAAGCACGACCGCCAGAAGATGGCAACGGTGCTGACCGCGAGCGCGATCATGATGGCCTTGAACATGAACCCCTGACGGATGGACTTGGCAGGCTCGGCTTGCTCGAACCCGGCGTCGGGTCCGTAGGTCTTTTTGCGGTTGCGGACCCGGAGGAGGAACTCGCCCGACACGGCGAGGAAGACGGCGAGGATGAAGACCTGGAAGGAGAGACCGGCGATCATGATGTTGTTGCCCATGTTGAGGAGGTCGATGTCGTCCGAGGCGGCGGCGATGCCACCTCCCGAGGCTTGGAGGACAAGAGAGACGACGTCGCAGGGGATGAACTGGTTTTGGTCAGCACTCTGGCCTTTCAAGATGTGAAGAAAAAGTTGGGGCGGGCGACTCACGATGCGGGTATACCAACCGGCGGGCAACCTGCTGCTCTCCTCACCATAGACGCTCACCACCTTGGCCAGGCAAGTGTAGATACCTGCAGCCAAAAACGCCGGTCCAATCGTCAGAGTCACAATCTGAATCATGAAGCCCATGTCGTCCCAGGGGTTCTTGGCCGATGCGGCTCTCCCGGCGTAACCGATGATTTCACACAGCAGCCCAAGACACATCATGACGGTGAAAAAGGTGCCCTGGCGGCGGGAGCGGAAGTAGGTGATGATGAAGGCGATGAAGGAGACGCCGAAGAGGGCGGCGAAGATGGCGTTGGTGGTGAGGGAGGGGATCTTTTCCCAGACGCCCTCGATGGGAGGTTGGGCGTCGAAGCAGAACTGAGCTGTTGTGGCGGCGCAGTATTTCTCCCACGTGTCGTAGCCTTCGGGAGCAGGCCCGTGGTTGTCTTCGTTGACGGTGGAGGACATTGCGGCTGTTGGTGGTGGTGATCTGTTGGGAACGGTGTTGGAGACGGTGGGGATTACGGGCTAGGCCCAGTGGATAACGATGGTTGGGAGGTTCAAATACTGCTGTGTGAAGGTGTCGTTGCCTGTCTCTTATGTCCGATGAGTGGAAGTTGAAGAGATGGTTGTATACGGAGTTCAGGTTCTTGATCCCAGGCGAGAGGGAGATAGAGGGGGTATAAGAGTGATAAGTGGAGGGGAAAGAGACTGATATCACAGCCTTCTTGTTGTGCCTGAAGGTTATAGTTTCAGCTGGAGCATGTCTCGGAGGACCGGGTGTGGTAGAGATTCAGGAGGAAGGGTCTTTTATGAGAGGTATGTTTGTCCATTGTCTGTCTCCGGTCCAGCCCCCCGTTCCCTTCACCATCGGACCCCGGGCTCCAATTCTTTCCTTTTTTGACCCGTTACCACACACGAGGGATTGTTCTTTTGTTTGGTACCACCGTGACGTACCCCCCGTACCTGCCCCCGTTGGTGCCGCCGAAGGGGAGGGGGTTGTCCTTGTCTCGGGAGGGCTATGCTGTCTGGGTGAGATACAGGTCTCACCTATCAACGGGCAAGGGTCTTGGTCATCTTGGGTCCGGGCATTAGGGCCTTGTAGACGTGGGCATGGGGAAAACAGAGAAAGGTGACGCAAGCAAATGCAAGCAGATGAGAGGTTGGCTTGTTCCGAGCCATTGGATCTTCGTGTCAGGTAGGGTTCTGACGAGAGGTTAGTTCAGTACAGTAAAGTGTATTGCGTTTGTAAGAAACAAACAGGCGGCAGGTTCTCAAAAAATACACTGCCTCACTGACCGACCGACGCAACGGGTCGTGGCTCGTGGGTGAGACCCAGCCTTGTTCGCCTCGTGGACGTTGCAACCTATCGACCCGGTACGGAATCAACGCGCGCCAGCTTCCTCCCGTTGGTGATGTCGCACGGCGTGATGCGCTGAGGCTGGTTGAGCGTTGGATAGGAATTTGCTGGTGTGGTGCGATGGGATTTCCGAATTCACGTCCGACCAATCCTTCCTGGGACGACCGCAAAGAGATCAACAGGGGGCTCTCGGATGCATTGGCTCGCACTTTTGTCCGGCTCTTTGGGTATCAGTTGTCGAAAGTCTTCCTCGAGCGGCGGTGTATGTGGCACCGTTGCTTCGGCGCAAAATGTTGCTGTAAAAGCGGGAGTTCCCATTTTGCGTGGGCGTGGGCGCGGGTACGGAACCGGAGTGCTATTGACATCTGCAGGGCCGAGACCAGCCGTATAATTGTTCGCCAGGCCCACGTATCTGATTCTAAAATTCCGATTATGCCACA
Organism: Podospora anserina S mat+; assembly: GCF_000226545.1. NCBI lineage: Eukaryota > Fungi > Ascomycota > Sordariomycetes > Sordariales > Podosporaceae > Podospora > Podospora anserina. The sequence goes on from NW_001914853.1 coordinate 1,989,918, forward strand.
TGGCGGCGTGTCATCTCCCAAGCGCGGAATTAGTCCTTTGTTGGCGTGGTGAATTCCGAGCAGGCGACACCTCTCATAGGTAGTTCAGCATCGTGACCATCGAGTACTAAATCGTTGATAAGAGAAGAAGAAGATCATCACCCAAGTGAGCCGCAAAGCGCTCTGGGTATCGGTAATCTGTAATACCTGATCATCCTCTCATCAGAGGTCAGTGTCGACGGAGGTCGCGGATAACAAGGCGCACGTAGCCAACACAGGCAGATCCGAATGGGGTCATTTTTGGCAACAGAAGGATTCCCAACCGGGCTTACTGACATGGCAAACTGAAAGCCAAGACATCTATAAGATACCCTCGCTCACCGTCCCTCTCGCCTGCTCTGTCCTCGATTTCTTCAGCTTTTGTTCCTGTCTCACACAGTGCCTCCATTCCTCTCCCATACTTCCCGAAAGGACCGACAGTTCAAATCCTCGCTGAGACCCCGAAGAATAATAACATGCACTGGAAATGTATGTTTCTTCCTGATCTACACACCAACGTCTTCCACCACTTCCATGGAACAGGAACCAAAAAATAGGAACAGGCATAAGATCATCCCCTTCCACATGTCAACCGGGTTTAGGCCTCTCAACACAATGCATGCGATTAACCTGAGACATCACATTGGAACAGAAACTGAGATCCGTCCCCTCTCCAACACAAGGTAGGGTTCCATCTTCCCAGATCTGTTTGCGTCACCGCACCAAGCAAAGACCCTTGATCCAACCACCACCCAAGTATCAACTCGAGTTTTCTTCTGTCGGCCCTAATCGCCGCCCCCATTGCATGGAACGGAGCCGGAGCAACACCTCGTGCAACCCGCTCCCGCCTCTTCCCGCCGCCCAGCTGTGTAAGCTGAGCGCCCATGCCGCCCACCTGATTGGCCAACCCGACAGGTTGGGCTCTCACTGTTTCATCCTGCAGTACGTACACACTATCAGTAAGGCTGGCGCAACAGCCAACTCTGCCTGTAATGACACATACGGTATTTTACCCCATCCTTGAGCCGGGAATCTCTCCTAGATCTCCTCACCCCCTCCCCACCCTTCCAGTCGAATTCCGCCCCGTTTCCCCCGGTTGTGTGTAGGACGAGAGCGTATCATCTTCGGCCCGAACGAAAAAGCAAAGCACAGAATACAGATTCAAGATAAGATCTGGCAGGCGGAAAGGAAGGATCTCGTACATTCGAGATCTGGTGCGTGGCACAACTCGCTTGCCTGAACCGTTCAGTGGTTGATATGGCTGCCTGCCCCGACTCACGCCGTCTTGTCAATGCCCTGGCAGGGAGACATGGTGATAAAGCACATCAAGTTCCCACCGCTTCTTGACTCTCCTCTCTCCGATAAAACCGATGACACCCAAAACTTGGAAACATCTCCATTCAACTCCCAGCATCGCACCCACGTGGACTTAATCATGGCTGGAAAAGTAACGGTGAAGCTCGCTACCTCGCTACCATGGTCTGGGGATGGCACCCTCTCAAACTTCTCTTCTCTTCAGCCAAAAGAGCCACGGGGCCGGAGGGTAAATTGGAGGTACAAACAATAGGCAGTGAAAACAAAACCGCGAGGACCGGGACCCGATATCATCATCCATCTGTCGGTCTTTCTGGCCGAGTTCCAGACGATGACGATGAGACAGGCCAGATGTCTACTCTATCTCGCGTCTCAGATCTCAGATCAGATCTTCAAATCCCAACTAACCCTCCCGCTCTCCTCAAAGGGCCACTGAGACGTAAATCTTCAAATCCACTTCCACAGATCTTGTCCATGAATATCGCCCGACTGTCATTACTCTTTGCATGCGTATGTCTGTATCTATCCAACTGTAGTAACCATGTATACCTATGCAAAACAAGACAAAAAAAAAAAAAAAAAAAAAAAAAAAAAAAAAAAAAAAGCCTCGCAACCAGCAGTTCCAGGCCACAATGCCCAGCGACCAGATAGCGTTCTGTTAATCTCGGTCAAAGGCCTTTCCCATAGGATTATTTGTCACCCCCCTGACTGTTCTTTTCCCAATCTAGAACCCAAAGAAAAACCAATCTTGAATGAATGAAACAGCTCATAATCAAACGCCAAAATGCATCATCCTAATCAACCTCTCACTTCTTCAACCCAACGCTTGCAGCCGACCCCTTCCTCGAATGCACCGACCCGCTCCCACCACCCTCATCCGAACTTCCCGCTCCACCTCCCGGACTGCTAGCAGTCAACCCAGCAATATCATTCGCGCTCGTCGTGACCCCCCCGACGGCCTTACCTTTGCAACATTCCTCGTCAGTGTTCTTCTGCCCCTCCTTCCCCATCAAGAACAGCAACAGCGTCGGAGAACTTACTGGCACCCAGACTAATTCCCCTCCCTCCCCTCATAGAGTCAAAACTCATATGACTCCCTCCCGTCCCCCTCCTCTTTGGAGTAGTCATCATGTTCATCATCCCCGTCATCCCCGTCGTGGCGGCGTGAGGGCCAGTGTCGCCAGCTGGACTGTCTGCGAACCCGTCCGTCATCTCCGCTTTGGACACGGGCGTGTGCGGGGAGTTTGGGTAGTCCTCGCCACCGGAAGCAGCTATCTCGGCAGCTAGGTTCCCCTTGCTAGCCCTCGGCCTGGCAATCCTACTTGTCCTAGGTGGCAAGACGGTGGGTTGGAGCTGTAGCTGCTGCTGTGTTGTCGGCGAAGGGATGTGGCTCTCCCTCGACCATGGCCTCTCACGGTCCTGAAACTGTGGCAGGCCCTTCGACTCAAACTTCAACGGGCTTTCTAGCCTCTTTGTAGGTGACACCCCCCATTCACTTTGCGCCTCCTCCATCTCCTCCCCAGTCCCGGCCGCGTCCTCATTTGAACTCCCATTCAACTCCACGACCCTCACTGTTTCTTCCCCAACCGCTGTGCTGACATCACTATCAGCCACATCACTTCCCCTAGCCAGGTGGCTTCCCCTTCTTAGCCCACTCTCCATCTTGACCAAGTCTGTGTGCTGTTTTCTGACAGTTCTATACCGCTCATACTCCTCCCTCGTATGCTCCGCCCCAGTGAAACTCTCCAGCGCATCAAAGACATGCTGGAAAACCAACTTGTCCACGTCCCTCGCCCACAAAAAGTCCAGGTGCTCATAGTGTGGGATCTCGTTGGCTAGCGTTTGACTAGGAAGCTCCTTCAGCATGGCCTTGATATCGACCAACGAGTCACTACCTCCGTATACGAGCACGATCGGCGTCTTGATGTTCCTCGTCGGGTACCTAGCGACTTTGGTGTACTTGTTGCTGGTGGCTGAGATCAGGGGCCGGTGGACATCGTCATCATACATCTGGAAGGACTTGGTTCGTATGATCTGGAACCAGTGTACCACTGATTTTGTTGAGGTGAACGAGTAGAGATGAGGGTAAGCGGCCAGTTTCTGCGAAGTGCTGATGTTTTTGGTTTGCCAGTTGAAGAGAAAGGAGAGACCTAGATCGATGAGCTTGGTGAACAGTGGTGGATAGAGGATTGACTGCCACATGGTGGCCGAGCTGAGTATGGACCGCCGGCCGAAAAGGAGGAACAGCACCTGTGGCGAGGCCTTGACCAGAGCGTCAACTATGCCGTTAGACAAGCCCGCTGGCGACATGGCTGGCGCCAGAGCGATAAAGACATTGACCTGCTCGTTGAGCTTGGGGTGGATGGACAAGCTGGCAAAAGCCTGCGCGGTGCCTTGGGAGAAGCCGATGTAGGAGAGGGACGGCTGGCCGGTGATCTCGAGAATGTAGCTGATGCTATTAGGAATATCGTGGAGGGCAAATTGGTCAATGGAAAAGTTCCAAAACTCAGTCGTCGTGGGGGAATATCGGATCGACTTTTTCGAGTACTTGTTGCCCCTGTTGTTTCCGAGCTAGAGATATGATCAGCCATGTGCCCTCTCCTCGGCACCCCATTTTGAGGTTACCTACCCAAACGTCAAAACCCTTCTCCACCAACGCAAAGGGCAAAGCGCGCTGCTCATCCGTCAAGCAAACCCACACCTCGCTGTTCATTAGCAGCCCATGGTGCAGGTAAACCACCTTCTTCCTGACGCTGGTCGGCCCGCGATTCACCCTCCGTTCCTCCTCCCCCTTCCGCCATGCAAGTCTGTGTATTCCCAGCAAATACCCATCCTCGGTTCGTACCACGTGTTCCTCGGCGGTGTAGCCAAACATGGCACATAAATCGACGAAATCGGAGGCATCGCGAATCGAGGCCGAGACCGCTGGATTTCACCGTCAGTATTGTTACCCCTAGCATCTTCCAGCACAAACAACATGCATTTTCTCCTCTGCTCTGCCCGCTTCTGCGCTGGACTAGTCCACCTATTAAACAGACGTCTCGAGATCCCGTAACATAGCTGTAATAACGACGGCGCTGAACAATATGATTAGCTCGGGAGCTCAATCTGGGTGGAGATCAAGATAGGGGGCCGTCTCACGCAAAGCAAGCGTAAATATTCGAATAAAGGCCTCGAGCCCTACAAGCAAAAAGGATCCAACAAGGGCGGCATATTCGGTGCTATTTCTCCCAAATAAACCATCTTATCAGTAAATTGTTGTTGTCTCTCTGCCACCACGGGGTGTGAATGTCTCACGGGTTAAGGCGCCCCAGAAAGGGGACAGGCATCTTGGCGGGCTTGCTGTATTCCACTGGTTGGCTCTTATCTGACGACCATTGGCGCGCTTTTCGTATGCCGGACGTTGTTTGGGTGAATTTGTGTAAATATCAATCAATCTGAAAACAACTTGCAAAAGGGAAACATTCCTATATCGTACAAAAGGACCGTAACAATCTTCTCGGAGCGAGCCGATTGGGGGTGCGAGGCGAGGATCGAGGGAAGCTTGCTCCACCGCCTGTCAGAAGGTTGTTAGTTAGGTGAAGGCTGCTGCTGAAACGGGGCGATGTGATGTCACAGGTGTCAGAGCGTCACATGCAAAATTGTTGGAGCTTGCTGTGCCGTCCCGCAATGTATGTACAGCTTGCATAGTACTCCGTAGTGTGGAAGTCTTTATATTGAACAACTGGCACGCTGGGTTCTTTTGCAACGAATTCAAAGTTTGGAGGCAAACATTGTCTTTTCATTATTGATGCAGGGCGTAAGCCTGGGATGATACGGATGATATCAGGGTTGCGTGTGGCCAGGGTTGTATATGGCATGCAATATCCACCCTGTCATGGTTGTTGTCACCCTCGGTGTGGCTAAATAAAGGCGTACCCAAAACATGGCCTTCTGAGTAAAGTTCATAAACAGAACACGAGCAAATGGCGTAAACGCCTATCTCTCAACAGCTAGTGACTCCGATGGTGTAAACCACCGCCTGACTGGCCCGCAGGGAAAATAAATATCTTCCCCGACGCACATGCAACAGGGTAGGTTGACCACAACCATCATCACCATCAACCCTTGTCATTGATTCGGCAGAGTGGATCTTGAGGATTCATCGAAGAGGGAAACCATTAAGAAGGTGTTTGACTGTCAGCTACGGGTCAGAGCCTGACAGAGATGAGCAACCTCCTCACTGAAGGGTGCTTTTAGTTCTTTCCAAACCAGTCCCCTTCAGGTCAAATCATCTGCCAAACTCGGTTGAACGCCTTCGTCACGTCGAGTATTCTCTGGTATCATCAAATCCAATCCATATCGCCATTACTCCTCTGACTAGTGCTCATTATGACTTACGCATCTTCTAACAAAATTCCTCGCTGGCGGCCGTTGACCCTCACGCCTATCAAGGTAAAGGGCCGCGGTCGCAAGCCGAAGTGGCAGCCCCCCAACCCTGCGCAGCTTCAGAGCTTGATGGAGGAGCGCCGAAGGAAAAGAGAGGAGGAGAACGGCCACGATGATGTCGACGGTATTTCATCCAGGTCTTCCAAACGGTCCAAGCAGTCCTTCCCACCGAAGTCTAGGCTCGAGTCGCTACCCCCCGAAATGCTCTGGCCCATAGCCGTCAGGTCACAGAACCTGCATCTCCTGAGGGTCAGCAAGTTTCTTCGAGGTCTCTTGTCAGACAGATCATTTGAACTCGAAATGGCTGTGGCGGCATTCGGCCCAACATGGGATATGTATTTCGGCCGGCCGAGGAGCACTACTGGTAGCCCTCCTGAACCTGAACAGTTTCCCGGGGACCCCAAATTCCAGGTCAGTGTTATGCTCTATTTTGATTAGCGAAGCGTGTCTCCGAAAGCTTGCTGCCCTCTTAGCCATCCTTCGAAACCGGTTGGCTATTTGAAAGAGTTTCCAGGATCCTTTGAGGTGTGGTTGAGCAATGCTATCCTACTTTTTAACATCTCGACCCAGCCGTTCCATATTATGACATCGCCTTTTGACCGAACACAGCGCTGACACGTCTTTCTATAGGGCAATGTGCTTGCTGCGCGTCTCATGCATGACACGCGCTACATGAATGTTGATTTCATCCTCAAAGCCCAGCAGGTCTGGTGTCGCCAAGAGCGCACAGAGAGGCACATGGAAAAAGCGGCGTGCATCTTGTGGAAACCGCCGACCCAGGTACAGCCAAAACAAGAGGGATCGGAAGCCAACAAAGACCAGCGAGCTGAAGAGAAGCAAGAACTTGGATACAGGGAGCGAGAAGTGGAGAAGATCAGGGAGAGGTTCGACGAAGACTGGCAAGAGTTTTGCGACGCCTGCCCGTTTAACAACACAACGAAACTCGAATATGAGATCGGAACGAATACGCAGGGCCCTAAAGGCGGCTATCTGGACCTCCACCCTTTGACACCAATTCCCGATCGGATCTTGAAAGGGCCATTTGACTTGGAATCAGTCAAATTACTCTTCTGGCTGGTTCGTGGAGGGGCCCGCATATTGCCCGAGCACAACTGGGAGGCCACCAAACACGGATTCGAACAGATCATGAACATGGAGAGTCGGCTGGGCATCTATGTGCTCACCCTCTTCGACATTCTCGGCGTGTTCAAGAAGGAGCATTGGCCACCATTTTTGCTCGACGAGAAAATGAAATGGGTCAAAGAGACAAGGCGGGTTGAGATGTCTGCTCAATCGTGGAAGTACCGTCTGTCCATTCTTGCGCATCGCATGTTTTTGTCGCGCCAGGAACAGGAAGAGAACTCGCGCCTGGGACGGGATAGTTTGAATAGTGAGAGGAGGGACAGGGGACCGAGGAGGTGAGACTGCGGCGTTAATGACCATCCTTTGTCTCCAGCGGGTTGTTCATAGAAATAGCTCTTTTGCTGTATGGAAAAGCGTCAATATAATAATTGCAAGCTTACTGGCTCTCTGTGGCACCCTCCCCACAAAGTGATTGGCACAGCAAAAGTAAGTTAACGCATATCAGACTACAAACCATGCCTCTAAAGCAAATCAACGGGCCTATTAACTATCCCCGAAGGCCTGTTAACTATCTTGAAAGGCCTGTTAATTATGCTTCAAGACATGATGTGGTCCAGATGGGTAAACCTACTTTTGTGTGCCAATTATTTTGTGGTGGAGGTGACTCTCAACATATACACATGGCATCCGGGCCCATAAACCACCAAGTCACAGGCAAGTATATAGCCAAGGATCCCTTCCCTTCCTTGTTGGCATTTCCAGCTCACTGACGTAGCTTTCCTTCGCTGGTAAACAGGCTGTATCATTTGGCTTGCAGGATAGAAGACACACAGCGGCTTCTCTCATATCGGACTGTCTCGTCACACGCTATAGGCAAGTAGGCAGTATCATGTCGCAAAGAAGAAAATAGACCCAGATATACCATTTCCCGTTTGCCGAAAGAAAATAAAAGCGTGCAAAAATGACATCCCATGCTCTGTGTAAGCCATGATTTAAATGACCCCCATGATGATGGTTCGGGGATTGGTCTTGATTATAACGACCTTCTCCCAAGCTGCCAGATTTCTCTTTCGCCCATGATTCGCAAAGCCAATCAATCCATAACATCATGAAAAGATTCCCATGTCTCCCAGTTTTGGTTCCCTCTCCTGGTCCTTACCCAAAGACAAAAGCTCCCGACATCGCTGCTGGTGACCGATCTTGCTTCAACTCAGAAGGAGCCGCGAACAGGGTATCGAGAAAGGTTCATCGTTGTGTTGGTGGTTGGGTAATTTAAGCAGTGGGGTTAGGGTTCATCTATAGTTGTGTTGTCAGCCCAGGGCCCTTGTATGGTGATGGTTTGCTGTTCGGGATGGTGGTACTGACCTTGCGCTTGCCACCAGTCAAGGTGATGTTGACGAAACGGCGAGTGTAAGTGAGTCTCTTCTTCGCACGGCCCTTGCTATTTCAGGTGTCAGAATGAATGTTCCGTCATCGTCAAAACCCACCCATGGGTTGAAGTCGGAAAAATTGCGGGGGTGGAACATACGGAGTCTTCTTCTTCTCCTGCTTCTCGACCTTAGGGGTCTGAGACTTGACCTTTCCTGTATCCCAGAACCGTCAGAACCCGTGTTTCGATCCATAGCTGTTCAGGCACTGCTGTCGACAAGAATTTCTCGAGCAAGGTTGTCGTCGCGGGAGGCGACAGCGGGGAGAGAGACATACCGGCACGAGCCAAACTGAGGAGAGAACAAGTCAGTAAATCAGTCCATCATCACAATACCTTAGACCAAGTCAAGATTATCGTACCTTCCGTGAACCTTTCCCATTTTGAATGATTTGTGATGGGTGTTAACTACTCAAAGTCGGGGTCTTGGATGGGAGCGGGAGGCGGACGCAGCAGAGGAAGGTTTCGCAACTCGATGCTGTCGATTTCTGTGTGGATTAGGCTGATTAGCTAAGGAATTGTGGGCGTGGCGACCTGCCCCGCAGGGCTTTGAAGTGACTGACCTCTGCTGTTGCGTGGCGCAGTCCACACAGGTGAATGGCGCTGTGGGTGTATTATGTGGCTGGAGAGCTGATCGAGCTTGTGGTCCGGGCGTGTGGCTTGATCCACCTGGAGGGGGAACTGCGCACGGATCAGCCATCACAGCTGCCACAGATGATGAACGGCTTGGCAGAAGCGACAAAAGCATCAGCTCGCCGAACGAAGGGGACATGGTCACGTGGCTCGATTCTCTCACATGGCCGCCAACGCTCGTAGTAAGGGTTGCCGCATATGTTGAATGCGATCACAACAGCTGCAAAGAAGAACAGGATGATCAGAGAGGAGATCACCCAAGCTTGCCAGCGATTGCTGGAAGTTGGGGGTGCTTCCAAGTCAGAGCCCATTGTGTTGTTGTGAGCGCTGGTGACAGAGCCCAGGCTCACGTGAGCCACACGTGACTACCCTACATCATTCTGCCCCTTCGGCTCGCCTTTATGGCCCCGTCTGCTCGCCCTGGACTACTACCCATCGAACACTTGCACACAATGCTTTCAACCAGCGAACGAGGGCCAATTTCACACTTGCACATGCTGTTCTCCGTCAGCATGTGAGCTTTGGCGGTTTGGCTGAACAGACCTTGTGTACGTACCTTCATCTCCTCCAGAGAACCCCGGGACTGGATGGCGTCAAAGCCCTGTGCTGTCAAGAAGTTGACCTCACCCATATCATCAAGCAATCATTATCTTGAGTTGAACACTTTCATTCTCTCGACAACCCACCACCACCGCAACTTATCTGCTAAGATATCTTCAGCCAAGATGGAGAAAGCCTCAATAGCCTGAGGTTAACTTGGCCTTACGTGATAATAGAACTCTTCTCAACCAATGACACTTCTATCTCAAGTCTCCTCCAGTTGTTCGTCCAACTTGGGACATTTTACCATCAGTCGAGGTGATGAGGGATTATCAGATCAGATTGATAAGAAGTCTTGGCCCTCGCCTCTGCAGCTGTGTTTCCACTTTTCCCCACTCCCCTGCCAACGTCAACGCTTGATCGTTCGACTCCATAGTCTTGGCCCAGGGTTGTGGTTGGTGCAACCAAGGTCACCCGCTTCCGCACTGGCATCCACCCCATTGGCAGGCAAGAGCTACAAAGACCCTTTACAAAGACCGCCCTCTTGTTTGATATCGTTCCCCTTTCCGTTTTGACCCTCTTCATCTTTTACTCTCCATTAAACCACAAAACCCCCCCTCCAGAATGAAACCCACCACCCTCCTCTCCACCTTCCTCCCCCTCACCTCGGCCTACTCCATCCCCAAGGACTCAACCGCCCCCAGCAGCAATGCCTTCAAGATCCCCACCGCCCGCGAATCCGCCATCCTCGCCCGCCGAATCCTAACCCTAACCCCGCTAGGCACCATCTCGACCATCTTCCCCTCCACCACCTCGTCTCGCAACCCCCCAGGAATTGAAGGCAAACCCCACGCCCTAATGGAATACATCTCCGCCTGTGACCCCCTCGCACCCTCCAACCCGACCCTCTTGTCCCTCAACATCTCCTCCACCTTCCGCAACGCAGCCAACGCCAACCTCTCCCTAGCCATAACCTGGACCCCCCCTCCCCTCCCCCCTCCCTCAAGGTCCTTCCTCTCCCATCTAAACCCCTTTTCTTCCGAACCCCCCGTTCAGCCCCAATCCTACAGCGCCGCCGCTCTCCCGCGGTACTCCCTGATGGGGTATCTCGAACCCATCCCCGGAGCGGACGACCCAAAGAGTGATGTGGGCAAGCTGGTTCAAACTTGCTACACCAACACGCATCCGGACGCGAAGTACTGGCTTCCGGGAAATAGGATTCACGAGAGCCACTTTGTGAGGTTGGTGGTGACGGAGATTTACTGGGTGGGCGGGTTTGGGGATAGGGCGTATATCGGGTGGATTGACGCCAAGGATTGGGAGAGTGTGACCGAGAAGGAGATTGAGGGGGCGAGGTTGCCTGGGGAGAAGCCGCTTGAAGGGGGGGATCTTTAGGGGTGGTCTTGATCTTCTGAGAAAGGGGTGGAGGGTTGAAGTTGGGATTGGGGATAGGTGTGGCGTAACTGTGGCGTTGACAGGTGCGTGATTTGATGGATGAGAGGAGTATGAGGCAGGCATGGATGAAGCATTGGACTATTATGAATTGGTTTGAGGGAGCATACGTATAGGTGTCAATCAGTGGTGGGTGTGTTTCAGGTTGTGGCAGCGGGTTGGCGAGTATTGTTCATTCAGGGCAACCAGAAATATACACATACCAAATCTGAACCCCTTTTCAACATATCCTTACACTGTATGTATGGTCTCGTATTTTAACAAAATGCTGAGTTGTCCGGTGGTTGCCATCAAGTCCAAACCTTCAAGCAAAACCGACCCAAAATCGGGTATCAACACCATCATGTTCAATCCTATAAAACCTAAATAATAGACTCATAGAAACTCCCTCCCCAAAACCCCGACTGATAATTAAACTCGATATGTTTTAAAGTGGTCAAGTGTTACCCTTCTTCTTCCTACACTCTTCTCCAAACCGTAGCATGTCATCAATAGTCATTAGCCCATCTTCAGTCCACTCTCAAAATCACCTTCCAACCCAACGCTCCCGCCTCCCTAATCGCGCATGCCAGACAGCCTCTTCTTCTCCGACTAACAACCACATTCCACCCCCTCTCTGCACACACCGCCCGAGCCAACATCTCCATGTCACTGCCGAATTGCCGTCTTCTACTCTCGCTGTGCATCTTCTTCGAGGCGCTCTCCAGCTTTCCCTCAAAAGTACCTCCAACTGGGGAGAGAGGGGAGTTCATGCTGTAGCTGTCTGACCGGCTGATAACCGGTGACAGAGGGATCTCGTGTTCTTGAGGTTGGGGCTGAAAGCCAGTGATGCAGTCTACCACGAGGAATTTTGCCGCAGGAGGGGAGGACGAAGCAGGTGTCTGGCTTGGTTTGTGAGGGGCGTTGGAGTAGTCACCCAGCAGAGCTTCAAGTGTAAAGTCTTTCTTGGAGAATAGCAGGTCCGAGAGATGGAGCGCAGTGTATGCGAAGTACTTGTGAAGGGGATGGCCTGCCGTATTGTTAGTTACCAACGATAGGAGTGACAGACAGAGAAACCTACCAAGAACAGTAGCAGCCTTACCACTACCATCACCATTCAAATCCACCTGCCGAATAGTCGGGCTGCTTGGCGACTTCATAATCTTGACGTGCTGCGACGGCACACACGGGTGTGCAGTCACAAAGTTGATATCCTTCGCCAGCGAGAAGGTGTGCTCGGTCACCTCCTCCGTGTCCATATCCGTAACCGTAAAGCTAATGGCCGCCGGATAGGTGTGAATCTCGGGAGGCCGGCTGCTGACTTCTGAAACCGGTGTTACTCCGTTGCTCTCACTAGGTGTGGTGTGCACCGAATCGGCCGGCGCGCAAAGCTGCAATGCCTCGAAGCCGATGTGAATCATAGGCGGGACCCTGTCCCGGTAAATGTTTTCAAATGGAATGATAAAGTCCGCCGGCAGAACAGAAGAAGGGTCGGCGTCACCGAGAACGTTGGATTCGTTTTCAATGGCGCGCTTGCCCCAGAGGCGAGCCTTCTTGTCGACATGGAGGGCGTCTTCGGCAGTCTCTTCGACTTCGATGTTGACCCAGCCGTCTCCAAGCCCAAGAGGTGTGACGTCACTCGAAATCCATCCCATGCATTCTACGGCACCCTTGCCTGCAGCGAGCACACGGCCGACGATGCAAGCAGTGCTCCAGAAGCTCTTGCCAGAGTAGACGAACCCAGCACAGAGGTTTGCCATGGGGCCCAGCCTCGCCATGGCTTCTGGGTCGTTCTCCAGCAGAGTTGCCATCAAGAAATGGCACAGTCCTTCCCCGGGCAACATCAGGCCGGACACATAGCTCTTGGAAAGCCAGCCAGAAGAGTGCAGTGCAGCCGAGATCTTTCTTCGTCTGGATGCCGCCCGACGAGACTTCGAATTGGGTCTAGGGACCGTAAAATACGACGAGCGTTGACTGTCGGCTCGGCTGCTCGGACTGGCGAGGGGTGTGGTCAACGGAGTGCCTTCCACCACGGCGCGGCAGTTGTCAGAGATTGTCGAGACATAGGACTTCTCATCCGGCCACCACAATCTCCTGGCAAAATGCTCCAGGCCCTTAAGCTGACGCTGCACGTGCTTTCCTCTGATGAGATAGGCCGGATCATGGTGATGATTTTTATGGCCATGTCCATGTCCATGCCCGTGTTCGCGAGACAGAGACATGCGTTTGGTCAACGAAGCCAACCACCCAGAAGAAGGCTTCTCATCTGATGACCTCTCCGCGCCCTCTGTCTTGACGACCTCGATGTTTTCCAACCAAGCTCTTGCAAGGATGAGCGACCACTTCACCGACTTGTTCGCATCTCTCTCGAACCGCAAAATCTCCGCCGGTCGAATACTCTCCACTCCCAACTCGTCTCCCTCCGTGATTGCATCCAACCTGATGAGCAACTCACAAGCCAGCAAGATCTGCATCAGCAACCAATACCTCTCCTCAAAGATGTCGCCCGACGAATCTCCCGTCCCGATCGAAGCCCCATCATCCACCTCATCCCCCAAATCATTCCCCCACAGCAGCTGTCCCAACCTGATTCTCCACTCCACGTGCGAGAAATCAATCCACATGTTCGGGGCCGCCAGCACCTTGACCAAGGCCGAAATCTGCACGGCAAGACTGTACGGATCCCGGTGGTCCAGCACCTTCGTCGGCGGGTGGAGAATCTGGAGGAACAACTCATTGTAAAGTTCGCTCGAAACCCTCTTCTCCCGCAAGTGCTTCTCCGTATACCTCGCCCCATTCTTGATCAGCTGCTCCATGATCAGACTCTCCTCAATATGTCTCAGCCCGTCCTTGGACGTCAGCATCTTTTGCCTCTGCTCAATCACCGCCGGGGTCCTCGTGCCAATGCTCTCAAACCCCCATTGCTCTTCCTGGAGCGCGTCTGCTACCGACAGCTCCAGTGCGGCTTGGTATCCCAGGCTGCCCTTTTCCAGCCCAAACATGCTCAGCATGTTCGGCCGCTCGCGGCAGCGGGGGTAAAAGTGAGCTCGGCGTTTCTGCTCCGAGGCCCGCTGGGCGGTGGACCGGTCGGCGTGGACATCGCGGGTGATGTGAGGCCAAGCCGTGACGCAGCCCCAGGCCTTGTCTTCGATCTGCGTGTGGTCTGTGAGATCCCTGATCTCGAGAGACTCGTCCCAGGGAAAGGCAACCGAGGGGTGAGGTGCGCCGGTGTAGTGGCCCTCGGAGCGGGCAAAGTACTGAGGTGCTCCCGAGAAGAGCTTCTCAACCTCCGAGTCTGTGAGGGTGGCCATGATGCGGGCGATCTTGAGGGTTGGCTTTGGGGGTGGAAACCGGGCCTGTTCGCTACCAGGCGGAGGTGGTGAGGGGAGCGGCTTGTTCGGGTTGATGGGGGAGCGCGGGGACAGCGGCGAGAGGGGTGAAAGTGGTGTGGACCGTACCGATGTCTCCAAGGGCTGGGTTGTGTATCACGAATTGGTCAGCCAGGAACACTCATTGCTTCCAAGTATGGTCATGAAGAAGGACAAATGTATCGTTAGAAGGAGTCTGGAAACTATCCAAAAGTCTTTGTTGAGGTGGTTGAGGTTGTCTGGAGTCCCGCAAGGTCCCCAGTCTGCCCTCGTACGATTGGCGCAGGAACCAGTCTCGGGAAGACGTCGAGGTCACGCGGTGTCCCTCAGGGGTGACGACACTTCGAGCTGTTCTCTACTAGCAACCCTAGGGGCACCCCTCCGTCGGTGGCTTGGCTTTCCAGATTCTCCAAGCTGCAGGAAAGAGGCCATTCGGGTTGTCACCTCTTCAGAACAACCTGGAACCAAGTGTTTGCACTGGACGCTCGGCGGGCAGCTAATTGACTGACTGCCTTGTTCCCTTTTTCCCTTTTTCCCATTGTTTTCTGCCATTTGGCCAGAGCAAACAAGACAATGGAAATGAGGGGTAAGAGACACACCCAACGGCTATCGATTACCCAACAGTGCAGGTTTCCCCAGACCGGCAATCAATAGGGAAAATCTGGGGAAGGGCGGAGGTCTGGGTCGGGGCTTGCTTACCTCTACCGCTGTGCCTCGTCTTGGGGGCCATCTTCCCCGCTGAGGGGTCAACTCTGATGGTGCTGGTGGCTGCTTTCCCACGAGTCGGCTTCGAAGGTCGTGCAACAGGTCTCTATTGAAGCCCCGCCGTTCTTTCCTGCCGTCTCTATTGTTGACGTCTGACGGCTTGGATGCTTCGGGTTCGGGGGTCGAGCTTGTTGTGCTGTTGATGCGACTTGCAGCGGATGGTGAGGGGCTGCTGACGTCGCTTTCCTCTGGCGTTGACGAGGTCTTGGCGTCGTCTTGCACTGGGGGATCACCCCTCTTGTGGCCCTTTGGCGATCTTCGCAATATCGAGAACGAAGGCATGGTGCGGAGTATGTAATATGTGCTCGCAGTGTCCTCGCAGTGTCCTCGCAGTGTCGTGCCCGCTTCTTGGGTCTGTACTCCCCGGTGTGGTCAGGTTTCATCCAATACTGCAGCCAACCCAACTCATGCCGGCCGTCGTGTCTGTGGTGCTTGTGCTTGTGGCGGCCAGACGGCTACTCGCAGGACACATTGGAAAGAGTTCATAAAAGAAAAATCCCGAGTCGATCACAGGAAAAGAGGGGACCCAGGATGACCAGGAGATCAAATATCAAGGCAGTAGAAACCTTGAGACGGTAGATAACAACCTGTTTGAGATGGGCCGAAAACGGACGTCACGGAGCGTGGGAGCGAGATACAAGAACCTGGGTCTAATGTCCGTCAGTTATATCATCAAGCCGCCCTTCCACGCGGAACCCAAGCGATGAGTTGGAAACAAGGAAGCCAATCGCGGACCCAAAGAGGCAGGTCTCTGCTTCGATTCGCAACTTGCTGCATTATTCTGCTATGGTTATTACGATGGGCGAACCCCTCCCCACTCTCCCCACGCTCCCAAAACACCCAAGATACATTGTACACGGTGTATTAGGATCAAGGATCGCGGGAGTTATGCGCATTGTTTGAGAGTTCGAAACCCTAGTACCAGCTTTTGATATTCCATGAATGACCTCAGGCGAGGTCTAGTGTGTTTCGTCGTGGCTGACTGAACCAGCCTGGAACTTACACGTGTCAACGGCGACATCTGATTTGCTGGTTTTGATCCGTAGCCCTTGGGTTCACCGTCGATTCTCTCTCGTTGAATGGGTGAGCAGGAATAGCATACGGGTGATTCCGTCGGTTTTTGTCCGAATTGAGCGGTGTCGTACTAACTTTGACACAACTGCTAAGATTGTTCGTCACCGCGGTGGAAGTTTTAACGTATTATCAGCCGCCTCGATGGGAGGGTAATCTCGGGGTATCATTTCAAGTTTTCAGTAAACGCCAATAACCTCAACTCCTGCTGCCATGTTTGAATGAACCGTATTCATGTTCAGAATGCCGGATGCAAACCAGCCAGCCCTCCTCGCCCGCTTCCTCATTGTTCAGCCGCTATTTGGCTTGTCATGAGCGACAGCCAGTATGAACTTGGGGTCCGTGATGATGACAAGTTCTTGAGTGGCGGTACGCAGCCTTTGCAGTCGAGCTGTATCCTACAGAAACATCAGCTTCAAGCGCAAAATCCCAACAGCATCTCAAAACCCACCTCCTTATTCAGGTCTTGCACGAACTGTTCTGTTACGTCGACATAATTCCAAACAAGGGTTGCAAGCTCGACCACGCCCTCCCTATCAGCAGTTGAAGGTTCGGCCGCTCCGTCGCTTGGTGCATCATTGGAAATCGATGGCTTTGAAGATTCGGAGCTCTCCTTGCGGAATAAATCCGTGTTTCCGCCTGTCTTCAACACATTGCCCGTCTCGCGGTCAAGGACTAGAATTGCCTTGACACCCGGTTTGCCCAGTAAACGGTCAAAGTTCTTGCTGATGTATTCAAAATCCGTCTATCCAGTCCTCTGTCAGATTGGTAAAAGGTCGCCATCTTGGATGCCATCAAGTGACTGGGCAACACAACATACCATTTCCGAGTGGTCTGCCATTGTTTTTATGACGGAGCAATGTCGTGACGGGGAGCGGTGAGACACAGAGTGTTTGTCTTGCGCGTAGAGTTATGTTTCATGAAATCAGATCAGGATAAAATGAGTGTATCCATGAAGCTGCCGAGCGCTCTTTCAGTTCCTTGTTTGCTTTGAATCTGGATACTGTGGACGTGAATCCGAAGCTTCTCCATATCATCAAATGCCAGCTCTCAGCGATCAACCCCAGGACGACCCACTGTGGTCTTGGCCCCACACACCCCCTGCCTGCGGAAAGAGTCTGTGCTCCAGCTGGGAGTGGGCCCCCCGCATTGGCGACAGCTTGTCAACGAAGGGCGGACCATTCTGCCCGGCTTCACCGCTAAAATTTCCAGTCGACCCTACCTTATCTCAACGTTCACATCGACATCGTCGCTGTTTGCGCCAGCCACTTGATATATTGAGAATTTTGAGGGTCGTCCATCACCTTAAGACGTCAAGATGGGTTCGAGTATGAGAAAGAAAAGGGAGAAGAAGAGGGACTTCAATGTACGATATCGCAAGTCGTTTCAGTCGCAGGAACACAAACTGATTGATGCATCCTAGAAAGCCAAGTTGAAAGTGGGAAGGGAAAAGGCGAAGGCGGCCAATTTCACAGACACCAGCTTCAAATCAAAATGTACATCTCTCCACGTTCCCAGATCTACCATACATGTGCTAATACACCGTAGCCATTCACATCAATCAAGGAGCCCTCACATCGGACGGCATAGACTCGGCCGAACAATTCAAGCAGAATCTATCAATGTGTATCTCGGCGAAGTCTGATACCCAACGGCGCGAAGCCGTCGCCTACATCACCAACCAAATATCATCAACCCCGCCAAACAATCCAGTTGGGACGTCAGGAGTCCTGAGCAAGCTGCTTCCGCTGTTATCAGATGCGTCAACGTCGGTACGCGCCCAGCTTCTGAAGCTGTTCCGAGCATTGCCGCCATCAGAGGTTGGGGCGCATGTGGAGAAGATTCTCATGTACATCCGCGGGGGCATGACCCATCTTTCACCAGATATTCGCACAGACACGCTCGCCGTCCTGGATTGGCTTCTCGATGTGGCAGGGGATGAAGTGGTTTCTTGTTCAGGAGGCTGGTTGAAAACAATCAACAGCTT
This sequence comes from Podospora anserina S mat+, assembly GCF_000226545.1. NCBI lineage: Eukaryota > Fungi > Ascomycota > Sordariomycetes > Sordariales > Podosporaceae > Podospora > Podospora anserina. The sequence goes on from NW_001914853.1 coordinate 2,007,982, forward strand.
CAGCTCCATGCTCGGGTGGAATCCCAGTGTTGGCTCAGCCATGACCAGCAAAGGCTGGACGACGGCATCCAAAGCCACTCTGGGTACTAAGAAGGGCCCTGAAGCTCAGGCGAGACAGATCCAAGCTCTCGCCAGGTTTCTCGAAGTCGGCTTCAAGCCTGAAGCTCCGATTCCTGTCCAATCTGCGGCTTACTGGGACAGCATATATCGCCTGCCAACCACACCAAATCCCTTTGCATATCTCAACCTTTTCGGGATACCGCGAGACGAGGAAAACGAAATGTATCTCGATCGTGGGTCGCGGCAGCGTGTTTTCGATGCCAGATGGAGAGCCACCATCGCGACTGGTATGGAGGGTGCCAGGAAGGAGGGGGGAACGGTTGGGAGGGCTGCAGCTGCGCTGGGGAGAGCCTTGAATGGCGGGTTTGATGGTCCTGAATCTGGATCTGAAAATTAGCATTTTGTGGAGTTTGTTCTTTGATGTTTTCGGATTCCTTTTGACTTACGGAGTACGGCATGGGATCTAAGCGGCGACCCTGCTTTTTTTTGTTTGCTTGGGCTTTCGCTGCTAAGTCACTTTATATCAGGGCTGTTGTTTCTTCTGGCATTTTCAACCAGATGCGTGTCTGCTTTCTCTCTACCTCACCTCCTGCCTCTTTATCGCTGCAGGCTGCGGCTGGCCGGTCCTCTGCTTTCCCGTGCCATAGAACAGGTTATGTGCCTTCCTTGGGGCATGGAGGGCAGCGGGTTCTGTTGACTGGGAACTGTACAGTTTGGATGAACAATGCAGTTAGTGGTGGGACAAGCATTCGTTTCGATGCCAAACAACCCGCGAGCCATGTTCTGAGGTGCTGCCTGTCGTTATGAACCAAAACATGCTTGCAGCAACATAGGAAACATACCTAGAGCTCCATCGCAACGCACAACTCCTGAGACCCCTGAGCCTATCCGTTCCCATCCCTTGATTGCATATCCTCAAGCCCAAACGAGGTGTGTATAACAAATCTGTTGGCCACCATAGAATACCACCAGATTCCGGCTCAGGCCACAATAAAGAAGATTAGAATCTCCAAATGCTGCCGTGACTTCGCACCATTGCCGCCGAGACTTGGAAGCGGACCCAGCCGGAGCAGGTACACATCACCAACGTCGCCGTCGTTGACCTTGTTCTATTGAGTTCCGGCCCCAAACAAAGAATCTTCAGCGCCAAACGCCGGTCTTCAACAACCAGCCCATCAAGCCCTAATCTGCCGCCGGCCCCGTCATAGGGTCCCGTAATAAAGGCACATAAAAAATCCGAACCTATCCGGAACGTGCCAGTTCCTTCTCAGAGAGCCACGGTCACTATAAGCGGGCCATCACTGCTGTTTGCCGGCATTTCTCAACTGTCTGGGTATAAATTCCTGGTCACGTTGCCCTCTCCCAGATCTTTCTTCCTTCACCACACAACCACCATCCTCCGACAGGCCTGTTTAAAGACAGAACTTCACACCACCACTTCTCCAGTATCTATCAGACAAGACTGTCAACCCACAGTAAGTACATCTCATTCTCACCACCACATCAGCTTTCCTCTCCTCACCTTGTCCTCTCCCTCCCTCTTCCTCACCACAGCCAGTCTGTCAGTCTTCTGTTGGCAATAACGCCGAGGACGTCATCACTCTAGAGACTGCACTGCCCTTTAACTCCCTCGACCAGTGTCAACGACTTTTAGTCACGCCAGGGTCAGTCATATTCTTGTCCTTGGGAAGTCCGGCAGGAACGACCTGTCGCTGCTGCCAGGGTTAGCACCCGTTTCCCGCACCTTCAAACCTATTCCACTTCAGCCAGGATGGTCGGTCCTTTCGTTCCTTCCTCAACACCACAGGGTAACCTCACCATACACGTCATATAAGAGGCGTTCCTTCCCCTCAAACCAGCCTCAAGCACCTTGATCGCCTGGATTCCTTGTTGCCTTTCCGTCCTTTCACCTTCCCACTGCCCACCTTCTTCCACGTAGGACTTGGGTTCTTCTCCCTTCTGCCCTCTGCCCTCTGCCCTACCTATTACCCTTTTCCCCTCCCGGCCTGACCGCCTCCCACTGTTGTCTGCCTTCCACCTTCAAATATTTCCCCGCTCTCTCCTCTCATTTCTCATCCCTATCTCTTCTTCTCCCACCCTCACTCTCTTCGAAGACCTTTCTTTGGTCCTCACCTTCAATGCCTGTCCTTCTCTAATTGTTTTGTCAGAACCTCGTCGGTCTACCACTCTCAATCGCCATCGCCATGTCTGATTGGGACAACAAGAACGACCAGACGACCTCCAACGAGGTTGTCAACTCCTTCGCCACGGGCGATCTTGCCGCCGCCGTCCCCGACCTTAATGGTGACGGTGAGACCAAGCCCAAGCCCAAGCCCAAGCCCGCAAAAAAGGTCTACAGCGAGGCCGGCTCTCAGTGGACCCAGCAGGTCCCTTACAACTACAACGAGTTTGGTGATGAGGGACACCACGACTGGGAGCACAATGCTGCCGTCTACGAGTTCGACGGCGAGATTGGTGATGTTGGCCCTGAGCATCCTGCTCTCGAGATCCAGCTTTTCGGCGAACCCGAGACTCGCAAGAAGCAGGGCGTCGACTTTTCCAAGTAAGGTTTTTCGACTCTTTCCTCACCTCTCACATCGCCAAGCTGACTTTCATGTAGCATTGCTGAACTCGAGGTCTACCAGGAGGGCCCTGCTCGCGTCGACCCCATTGCCAGCTTTGAGACCGCTGGTCTCCATCCTGCTATGCTGAACAACGTTAAGCTTGCTGGTTATGAGACCCCGACTCCCATTCAGCGTTACTGCCTGCCTGCCATCAAGATGGGCTATGACGTGGTCGCTGTCGCCCAGACAGGTAACTATCCTCTTACTCTGTGTTTCTGAAGACAGATTGACTGACCGTCTTGTACAGGTTCCGGCAAGACTGCCGCCTATCTGATTCCCATCCTGAATCAGTTGATGGGCAAGGCTAAGAAGTTGGCCGCTACGCGTCCCAATCCCGCCGCCTTCCGCGAGGGTGTTGACCAGGCTGTCCGCGCTGAGCCCCTCGTTGTCATCGTCTGCCCCAGCCGTGAGCTGGCTGTTCAAGTCTTCACCGAAGCCCGGAAGTTTTGCTACCGCACCATGCTTCGCCCTTGCGTCATTTACGGTGGCGGTCCTTCCAGTGAGCAGCGCGCCCAGCTCCAAAAGGGCTGCGACGTTCTCATTGCGTCTCCCGGTCGTCTGATCGACTTCATGGACGATACCAGACTCTTGACCCTCCGCCGTGTTCGTTACATGGTCCTTGACGAGGCTGATGAGATGCTTCACGATGACTGGAAGGGTGACTTCGACACGATCATGTCTGGTGGCGGTGAGTTACTTCCCATCCAACGAGTTGGAAACAAGATTATGTGTCTAACTCGTGAACAGAGATCGAGGAGGGGAATGTGAGATACATGTTGTTCTCGGCCACTTTCCCCAAGCAATTCCGGGACTTGGCCAAGAACCATCTGGCCGAGACTCATGTCCGTCTGCGCGTCGGTCGTGCCGGTAGCACCCACCGGAACATCAAGCAGGTGGTTTACGAGACGGCTCCTTTCAATAAGAAGTCGGCTCTCATCGATCTTTTGGAGTCTTTGCCTCCCACTCGCACCATCATTTTCGTCAACAGCAAGCGGACTGCTGACGAGTTGGATGACTTCCTCTACAATTTGAAGTTTCCCTGCACATCGATGCACGCCGACCGCACCCAAAAGGAGCGTGAGGCTGCATTGCGTGGTTTCCGCAGCGGGTTGGCTCCCATTCTGATCACCACTGGTGTCACTGCTCGTGGCATCGACGTGCGCAATGTAATGCACGTCATCAATTACGATCTCCCCTCGATGGACTACGGTGGCATTGAGGAGTACACTCATCGCATCGGTATGCTGACAACCGTGATCCTGAGCACCTTGCATGTTGCTAACCATTTCTAGGTCGCACTGGTCGAATCGGCCATCGTGGCATGGCCTCGTCTTTCTTCACCGAGCGCGATGAGCCCATTGCCTCCGTGCTTACCCGTACCCTTCTCGAGACCGGCCAGGAGATCCCGGATTTCTTGGCTGGCTACATCCCGGAGGATGTCGCCCATCTCCGATTCGAAGCTGATTCAGACTTCGATGAGACCGAAAACGCTGCGGACAACTTTGGCGGTGATGCCAACGATGGTGGTGATGGCGGTGACGACCCCTGGGGCGCCGGTGATGCTGCTCCGGTTGCCCAGCCGGCCGCCGAGAAGGATTCTGGTTGGTAAATCAGGGATGACTTCACATTTGTTCTTTTTTTTTTGATTGATTTTGCCTGGGGTAATAATCTTGGAGGTTTGTCGGATGGGTTCGGAAGTCTACCTGGAAATTTCTGCTCATATGACCGACAACTTGGGATGGGATGATACCTTAGCATAGCTGTTGCGATATGCTTAACCAACAAAGAGAACTAACTGTTTTCAGTGATCTGCCTGGTCTCTTGTGATGTGATCTGTGATTTGGTGATGAGAAGAAGCGTTTCTGGCCCTCCCACCGACAGGACTTCCACCAAGGCTGGTTGATGCCCCTCGGCATCATCAACATGGGAGGTAGATATTAACAACCTTGGTGGCATCTTGCACTTGATCAGTGTACTATTTTCATACTCAGGTTCATAGCATGGCAAGGTCGATTGCCAAGATGACATTTCCTGTATTTTCTGCTTCGACAAAGTTCTCCCGGTTTGGGTGGGCGGTAGTGAGCACAAAGTCTCATTCGAAATTGAAACTAGCATCATTTTATTTTTTTATTTTTTTATTTTTTTACATGTGAACAACAATTCACCTCTGCTCAGTGTTTTACTGGCGACCCTGAAGCCAACCTCCAAGCCCTCAACGGCAGGGCTTGCAGCTGCAAGACCTTGGGTCTGATGTACAGCACAAACGTGACGACGCCTATCGCGACGCACAAAATGTTGACAACATGGTACCCATCCCTCTGCATCTCGCATATCCCCCCTCCGGCCAGACACGTCTCCTTGTCCGCCTGAACAGCACACGAGAACGGCTCCTTGATCAGGGGCGCGCCCGCCAAGGCAATTTTCTCCCGCTGGGCAGCGGTCAAGTTGTCCAGGTTATTCGGCAGACAAGTGGCGCTGGTGAAGTAATCTACCAGCCTGAGGATGAAGAACCTGGGAAAGGTCCCGCCCAGGTTGCAGACCGTTGCCAGCAGTGTCATGTACGTGCCGCCAATGGTCGGGTCGGCAATCTTGGCGTGGAAGGCCGAGACGGCGACGAACATGATTGTGTTTGTGAATGTGGAAAAGACGTGTTGGAGGATGACCATGAGGAGGTAAGTCGGGGTGACGGTGCCAGAGGCGGGAAACACCGAGACGGTGAACTGTGCTACGAGGGCGGCGACGAGGCGGCCGGCGAAGCCCCAGGACCAGAGGCGCATGGGGGTGAACTGCTGGGACCACTTCCCTGCGTAGTATCCGAGGCCGATCTCAAAGGGGAAGTCGATGAGGACGGTGAGGGCCATGTTGCTTGTGCCGAACCCCTTGTCCAAGAGCTTGAGGGAGGTGACGGCGTCGTTGGCCTGGAAGCCGATTTTGGCAATCAGGTGGACGACAATGATGGTCTGAATGTTTTTCAGGTTGAGGATCTTCCACATGGAGGAGTAGACGTCGAATATGCCGTCTTCGTTCTTCGTGCGCTCTTCTCGTTTGAAGAGGAAGAGGCCTAGGGTGACGAGGATGTAGGACCAGCCCCAGAAGGTTAGGTAGCCTCCGAGAGACATGACTCCGTGGTCGAGGGGGATGGGGCGGATCCAGCGGTTGGCAAAGTCAGGCGAGTTGAAAGCCAGGAAGACGGTGTAGGACATGAACTGGCCGGCGGTCAGGCCGACGGTTTGGGCGGTGGAGGCGTAGGAGATGTTGGCTGGGGAAAGGAGGGTGAGGGCCCAGCCGTCGACGGCGATGTCTTGAGTCGCGCACATCAGGACGAGGAAGAACCACCATCCTGTAAAGCCCCAGACTGTTGGGCCGCCGGGTTTGCCTGTTGTTGCCATGAGGGCTTCGACTTCAGAGCCGAGCCAGAGCATGCCGATGCCTGAGAGGAGCTGGATGGGGAGGATCCATGACTTGCGGCGGCCGACCTTGGGGGACCAGACTGCGTCGACGACGGGGGACCAGAAGAGCTTGAGGGAATAGGGGTAAGAGGCCAAGCTGAAGATGCCGATTTCGCCGTAGGACATGTGGTTCTTGAGGAGGAACGGGACGGAGCCGGTGGCCAGGCCGAGGGGGATGCCCTGGAGGAAGTATAGGAGGACGAGGAGACCAAAGTTCCTCCTGTCTTGTCTCGGCAGATCAAAGAAGCCATGGCTGCTCCCGTCACGGTCTTTCGGCGACGGGTCGTTGTCGAGGGAGAAGGATTCGCGGGCCATGAGGCTGGCGGCGGCGGCTTCGGAGGAGGAGTCTTGGGATTGGGGGATGTTGCGACGCATCACTTCGGTTGTGTTCATCGTGGAGGAGGTCTTCGCCTTGCCTGACCCGGGGGAGCCGCTTCGAGTCGTCGGCGATTTGGCGCGCCGGGCTTTGGCACCCATATGTACGTGTAGTGTTTTTGTTTTCGGCGTGTGTATGGTATTCGGGGGGTCTGTTCGAGACTTGTGATATTCTTTGCGGATGGCGCAGAAAGTCGGGAAGCGACTGGTGTGGGTTATGTGTAGATTCAATGACAGGACGCGCGCAGAGCAGAAGGGCTCATGTGACAGCAAGATCGAAATCGAGGGATGAAAATACTGAGGTCTAGCCTCTTGTTTGGAAACGGTTAACGAGAGACGAAGTTGACAAATGAGGCACCGAGGTTGTCGTTGCTCCCAACGGCCTCTTTACAAAACTGGCCTCTTCTCAAGGCTCCCCTGGCGCTCCAACAAGGACCAAAATCAAGCCAAGCCACGTTACGCTGGGCCCGGGGGCTCGGAGCCTGGAGGCGACCCCCTGAAAGCGGTGGAGCTTAACTGTTTCCAGCAGCAGATCGCGGGGGAGCTAACTGTGGCTTGACTGCCAAGTTTCAAACCTCAGATTTTCTTCCAGAATCTTTTCCTCAAGCATCGCAATGAGGACCAAACCCACTCTCACCGACTTCCTGCTGCTCCCAAACGCCTGAGCAGCTGCAACTGCATTCCCCAAATGCCATGTTCAGGTTCAGTTGGCAGTTGAAGGGCGCTAGCCGGTTTGGTTTAGCGTCCGGCAGCCAAAAGTTCTTGAAGTTCTGGAAGCCCCATGGCGGGGCGGGCGTTGCCAAGCATTATTGGTGAGAGGGGTCATGAATGGCATGGTCTTGGACTCAATTGTCAACAGTGAGTTTTTTGACTGAACAAATATCTTCGAAAAATCAACAAGGATTCTCAATCATTGAATCTCGCTTTTACAGCAGCTCTAGTCCTCTTGTGACTGATATCATTTATATCGTCCTCTTCAGCTTCCACTTCCGATCAATATCTACGCGACCCCAACACGCGTCTCACTCATCCTCTCACTCATCCTCTCACTCATCCTCTCACTCATCCTCTCACTCATCCTCTCACTCATCCTCTCACTCATCCTCTCACTCATCCTCTCACTCACCATCACAATGTCCTCCCCACTACGAACCTCACCTCAACCTCCAACCCTCGACGATGAGATATCCGCCCTTCAATCCAAAAGTAAATCCTTCCCCCATTCTCCCGTTACCACGTCACTAACATCGCCCAGTCAAAACCCTCAAATCCGCCCTCGCCCTCCAAGCCTCCACCCTCCTCACCAGCCCCTCCACCCTCGCCCTCCTGTCATCCGACCCAAAACTCACCTCCCAATCCTCCCTCCACCAATCCCATCACCTCCAAACCCTCTACCGCACCTGCGCAACCCTTACCCTCTTTCGCGCTCAGGACCCCGACCCCAACGCCGTCGACGCTGGCTCCATCCTCGGTCTGAGGATAGAGGTTGTTTCGAGAGCTAAATTTCTCAGGCCGTACTATGTCCTTTTCAACCGCCCCTGGGCGTCTTCCTCATCCCTCCCAGGGCCGCAGAGGAAATGGCTTAGGGTGCACAGACATACTGTGCCAAGCTGTATCCCCCTGTCTGGGTTAGCAGCGAGATACCTCCCCTCGCCGGATAAGGATGATACAAGGAGGAAGCAAGATCTGGGAAAATTTGCCAGGGGAGTGAGGAGAGAGGTGGTGAGGTATCATGCCAGGTTGGGGACAGTGGCCGATTTGAGGAAGGCTGCTGGGTTAGGTAGGGGAGGGGATGGTGGGGATAAGAGTGGACTGGTGGATATCAGTCCGGCGGATGCGGAGGTTAGGCATGTGAGCGTTGAGTGGGGGGACGGGAGGACGGGGAGGTTGGTGATTGGGGATGATGGGGAGGTGGAAAAGTTGGTGGTGGTGGGGGAGAATGGGAGGGACAGGGAGGCGGGGAGGGAGTTGCTTGGGGGGTTGGGGCTGGCGGGGACGGTGAAGGCGGAGGAGGTTGTGAGGAGGTTGGCGGGGACGGGGGGTGCCTGAGGGAGCGTACAGAAGAACGTGGGAATGTGAGCAGATGGGCTTCAGACACATAATGCGCATATTGGTATGTGTTGTTTACATTCTAACTATAGGGCATGCCGAGAGCATCGCTAACGTTGATTTAGAGAGACGCTATGCTATACTTGCCGCCTCACCCCGCAAGCTCCTCACCAGCTACACAGGACACACCAAGCCTTCTGGTCGATACCATCGATCAACCCGACAAGCGGGAGCCACCAACCTACTTCTGAACCCTTTGACCAAAAACGGCCCCAAGGCTGGGCAATTTATCTCCTCCCCTCGATACGAACTTTTTGACCTGCGTCATACTAAGCGACTCGATGTCACCGCACTGCCCACCTTCCATGCCGCCTCTCGCTTGTCACTCTGTCGACCACGGCGGACCGAATGTTTGGATGAGAGTGACGCCAACGGGCGGGCTTGGATCACATTGGAGGGTTGCATTGCCGAATGGTCAATGTGCCGCTGGGCATACATTGGGCGGGTTGGACGGCGGGTAAAAACGGTGGGTGGGTGTCAAAAGGTGGCGGTTTGTCGTCCTGTCAGCCAAAGGCTGCCGAACGGCAGAATGGCAGAGAAAGGTGTGGTGCATGTTGCTGTCAGGGGCGGGCAAGACTCTGGGGCGGTTTGGAGGGGGGGGGGGGGGGAGTTTACTGGCATCTTCCATGCTCCATGTCTGCGACGAGAGGGCTGGGAGGTGAGGTTTGTCTCCGTCTGATTTTGTTTAGTGTAGCTGTTGATTGTGGCTTGGGTTTGTCGGGGGGGGGGGGGGGGGTTGAGGTTTCGTATAACGTGCATCTTGGGAGAAGAAAGAGATGAGGTTGGTATGTTTTGTGGAAACATTCTTTTCAGCATTATGTTGCGATGTGGACACAATACATACCTGGCATAGATGGGTCAAGGGGCATTGGGCAACAGCATCACCAATTAAACCAAAGTAAAATGTGTGCAAAATACTAAAAGTATTACTGTTCTCATGATTTTTTTTCCCCCTTCCCCTCTCAAGTAATCACAAGAAACTACCCATTCAGAAGGAAAAAACATGTCTCATATCTATGAAGTTTTGCTTTTGCTGAACTTTGCTTAGGTATAAGCCCAACGCTCGCTAGTACATGGCATGAAGAAAAAAAAAAGTGAATAATGTCGGTCCATCCATCATCAATCCAATCCCGTGGAAAATCCCAGTCATTAATCCATGAGCCTTTTCATATCAAAGCCGAAGAGGTGATTTTGCTTTGCTTAAAGGAGGGCAGCGGCGACGGCGATGACAGCCAGGGCTCCGCCTGCCTTCTGCATGGTTGCAGCTCCGGCGGTAACTGGCCTTCCGGTTGTGGTTGTGATAGGAGGCGGGATGATGGTTCCGATGGTGGTAGGAGGAGGAGGGGCCGGGGTGGTGACCGGGGGAGGAGGAGGAGGAGGAGGGGGAGGAGCTGGGGTTTCGGTGACCGGAGGAGGAGGCGGCGGGGGAGGGGCCGGGGTCTCGGTCACCGGAAGAGGCGGGGGCGGGGGAGGAGGGGGGGGAGGAGGGGCGTGTGTGGGCGTGGTAGCCGTGACTGTCGACGGGGGAGGTGGAGGAGGAGGGGGCACCACGGTCGTGGGAGGTGGAGGAGGGGGAGGAGCCTCGGTCTCCGTCACGGGGCAGATGGTTGTGCTGACAGGAATGGTAACAGTGGTGAGAACCGTCGAGTGAGCCGGGCAGTCGGGGTTGACTGGTGGGCAAGAGGTGATGGTGCGGGTGGTGGTCGCCCAGACGGTGCTGGTGGTCCACTTGCCCACGAACGGGTTGTCAACGGGGCCACCGAGAGAGAAGGAAGGTGCCTCGTCGTGATATTCATCTCCGTGGGCCGCCACATGGGCAGCCAGAGTGAGAAGGGTGGCGACTGTGGTCCTCATTGTGATGGTAGATACCTCTGTTGAAGAACGAGAGACAGGAACGAGTGAATGGTACCGTAGGCACTGAGGGTTAGGAACAGAAAAAGCAGAAAGGCAAAATCAGAAGAGGGGATGCCCTCTAAAATACTCGTGCGAGGGAACTCCTGGTGGGGTGCTAAGGGGCTGGGAGAATCAGCAACTGCAGCACGGCAGACAACAGCAAGCAACAAGGGGCGACGATCGGGACCGTCCCTCCATCACCAAGTCTGTCCAATTCGAAAGCGCAGATCTCTCAGGGGGAAGGGGGGGGGGGGGGGTAGCAGGTTTCGCACGAACTTGCTGTGTAGTGTGGTGTACATCATGTATGCCACCTGGTTTGGTGAGATAAACAAGGCCAACAAGGTACCCTTTGCATGTGGGAGCTTGGCGGCTAAAGAATATAAGGTGTGCCTGGCAATCAACTTCCATATTAAGCTGATCCATGGCCCCAACAGACAAGAAAAACCGACTGCATGACGGAGAGAGACATGCAGAGCAGCCTGTCCTGGAGGGGGAAAAGACAAAGAGGGAAGAACAGTACCCCTGAGTGGCGTCTTTCGGCCCTTGCGTCAGCTGGTGAGTAGAGGTGCCGGATGACGCGACGGACGAAGCCTCCCAAACGATGTGACCCCCGATCGTCCAGTCGACAATCGGTGCCTGCATTGGTTGCTCTGGGGCCAGCGTTGGTGGAGGGCACAGCAGTGTGCCCCTGCATTTGAACACAACCCAAGCTCACGGCGGATGGCTTGAGCTGAGCTTGTTTTCCAACTTCTTCCCTCCCGCCCCCCCTCGGAAGCAACTGCCCTGGCTTCCCATGGCTGCCGGAGGTTGACACAACGACATCGGCAGTGGTCTGAGAGCAGAGACATTGATATCAACACGGCCGACCGGGTTGACCACGACACAACGCCGTGGATTATGGTCTGCTTGAACCCGTCATCAGCCTCCCCAAAGTCTGGGGGAAGTGGTTCACCGCAGTCGGCAGTGCTGTCCAGTGGGAGTTGGACGGCATCCGGTCTAGGAGCGGGGAATCTGCCAGACAACCATGGATGCATCACATTCGTCAGCCAAGGGGAAACACACCACCACCACGCAGTGCAGAGCAGGCACATCAACACCCTAAGAGGAAGGAGGGGAAACGACGGCACAAGTGTGATCAGGCACAGTCGACTGTTCGTTGGCTGGCGACGGCGCGTGGTAAAACCCAGTTGTCCTTCTCTTCATAAGAGGCGTGGAGGCGAGCTTCTCCATGAATTCTTCATTCATCCAAATGGGAATGACGGGACCATAGGACGACATGGGCTCAACATTCGGTCGATCAAAGACCATCATCTGGGTAGCACAACCATGAGGGCCACCAGTTTCGACGACCAGGTGACACAGTGGAAGCCTAAGAACACCTCTGTGAAACAAGGGCTTCTGGCGTCTTTTCGGCGTATCCCTGAGGCCAGAGACCGGATACTGAACTGACGTGGCTGATAGAAGATAAAAGATTGGGATGAGAAGAAGTTGTCTGCCATGTCTCTTCGCTCGTGGCTGGCTTACTCACCAGGCACCACCCTGCTGAAGATCAATGTGGCTGAAGGCTCAGAAGGGCCAGCGGGGCGCTGTGGCTGATGCTATGCTCCGCGCCATTGACAGACAGCTTGATGCTGCGACAATTCGGCCACATATTGGTTTCCATGTTGGCAGATCTGTTAATTTGATGCGCCCGGGTTTCCGGTAACTTGGAATGTTCTGTTGCCCTTCTACACTATCATTAACTGTGCAGGGCGAGATTGTACGATTACACAGACCTGCTTATTCAGACACTCCCTACATCATCACCGCCGCTCATCACTTTGCGACTCGCCAAGTTGCGACACCAACATCTGGCAAAGTAAGCAAATACAGAAGCACAGCAAGAAGGCCTGCCCCGCGGGTTCAGGGACATGGCACCAGCCGTAGATGCCGCGACCCGGAAAAGGGTTTTGAGGGTCATCTTTGTTTCCCTGCTGTTAGACTTGGTAAGCATAACATTTTATTTTGTCTTGGGTCTTGGGGGTGCCTGGCACTTGTACGCATGCTGACAGCTCTTACTTGCCGGCAGCTCTCCTTTACCTTCATCCTGCCCCTGTTCCCGAAACTGCTCGAGTTCTACCGCAACGCTGAGGCACCGCTCGATGCTTCCGCCCCGGCATCCAAGACTCTGCTTTCCGGCGTGCTGGGCTACCTCAATGCGTACAAGGCCGCCTTTGCGCGTCCGATTGAGTCCCGATATGATATTGTGCTGCTGGGCGGGGCTCTGGGAAGCTTGTTCTCGTATGCAACCCGCTTTTTTTGCTGGCGTATGAGTTCTCCTGTGTTGACATTTTGTGTACCCTTTAGTCTTCTCCAAGCTTTTGCCTCCCCCATCATTGGTCACCTATCTGATCGCCATGGCCGGCGCACTGCTCTTCTCGCCAGCATGGCAGGCAACATTCTCTCTGTCCTTCTTTGGGTTGTTGCTGTCGACTTCCGAACCTTCCTCGCCTCCCGAGTTGTAGGCGGTCTCTCCGAAGGCAACATCCAGATCGCTACCGCCATTGCAACCGACATCTCCGATGACACCTCCCGCGGCTCCACCATGGCCCTCATCGGCGCATGCTTCTCCATTGCCTTCACCTTCGGTCCGGCCCTGGGTGCTTACCTCTCTACGGTTCCCACCGTGGCAGCCAACCCTTTCGCTACTGCTGCCTCGTTCTCGCTCTTCCTCATCGTTACCGAGACCGTCTACCTCTGGTTCTCTCTTCCCGAGACCCTCCCCAAGTTGACCGGCGCAGACAAGAAGAGCACCAAGTCGGAGGCCAAGCCGATTCGCAGAACCAACTCTCACTTTCTCCTCAACTTTATCCACTTCACTTTCTTGCTGTTCTTCTCCGGCATGGAATTCTCTCTGCCCTTCATGACGTATGATCTGTTTGGATATTCCTCGGCCAGTAATGGTCGCCTGCTTGGCTATGTTGGTCTTGTTGCCTCTCTCCTCCAGGGAGGTGTCACTCGCCGTCTTCCACCGCTCCTCTCGGTCAAGACTGGCGTGTTGGCTTGCCTTGCTGCCTTTGCCATGCTCGGTCGCATCACCACCGTCGGTGGTCTGTATCTGGCTGCGACATGCCTCGCTACCACTTCGGCTACTGTTGTTTCTGGCCTGAACGCCCTGAGCAGTTTCGAGGCGAGCGAGGATGAACGCGGCAGGAAGCTGGGTGTTATGAGAAGTTGGGGCCAGCTCGGAAGGGGCCTGGGGCCAATTCTGTTCACCAGTGTGTACTGGTGGGCCGGGAGAGGCACAGCCTACACCCTCGGTGCGACGGGCATTGCGGTGGTGAGTGCTCTGGTGTTGTTCGGGTTGAAGACGCCACCTGGGTCGGTGAAGGCCAAGACCATGACCTCGTCGAAGGTGGAGAAGAGTGAGCTTTAGTTGGCCGAGGGGAAGAGGTGAGGTTTCGTTGTATCTATTCTCACGTGAACATGTTGACCATAGACATCTAGTGTGACATTTGGACTGTACCTAAACATGAGGAAACAACAAGGGTTTTTTGCTCTCTCTCTCTCTCTCTCTCTCTTTGCGTGGCTCTCTTCAGGGCTTCCAGAACGACAGACGAGGTTCCAAGTTGACACCTGCGGAGAAAAGATTAGGTTCTGCCATACATGCCCCCCTATCCATTCTCAAACACCAGAATTTGGACCCCGGGAAGCCTCTCAGCGCCCCATTATCCATTGTATAGATAAGGTACACTCTCCACGCTCTTCCCCATCCCAACCAGCCAGCCGTGCCTTCCACCTGACCAAGTGTCGTCGTTTCCACCAGGTACCACGTTCCATAGACTCACCACGTTCCATAGACTCACCACGTTCCATAGACTCACCACGTTCCATAGATTCACCACGTTCCATAGACTCAACACGGTACTTAAACTCTAGCACCCGCCACCAAAGCAACAAAAAAGTGGTCTGCGTGCAGCCCTCGTGGAGAAATGGTAACTCGTCAGCCTCCTAAGCTGAAGACTGCGGGTACGTTAGGGGTTCGATCCCAGCTGGCACCACATTGAAAATTGACCAACAGTTGAGAAATAGGTTCGAGTCCCGTCGGCGGCGGTGTTCTTCATCATTTTTGACTCTCTCCTTGTGTTTCTCATACAATTCATTTTTGCCTGCGCCCAAGTCTTGAGCCCGTTGAAGAATCGGGTGCTCACGTGAGCTCCTTGTCGAAGCTTACATAATGCACTACCTTCCAAGACTGCTGGTTGGCCAAAGACGAACCACCACACCACACCACACTAGCTTCATCGGGAAGAGAGACCGAATGGACATTGACAACTGATACGATGCCTTTGTTGAGGCTCATGTTCACATCACATATTCCTTCGGCTCTTTCTTTACGGCCCATGATGACACAGCGGATCTTACGAGCTTCCCCATTCGACGCTTCAACCACGCCTTTGCTGACCCGCGAGATGGACTACAAGTGGTGATCCACTCATCACGGGACGATTTCGGTCCATACGCCGGGCAGACTCGGCCCCCACGCCGAAGCGTATCACCACAGCTCCCATCATCGGAATCACATCTTGATCCGATTGATGAGTGACTCTGGATCACTGCGGGGCGCTTACACTCCTGGACGGACAGCCACCGCATATCGCAAACCTAAGAAGCAACATTTTGGACGGGCAGGTTCAGCCATAAAGGTCAGTCGTAGTCCTTGGTTACACGTTAGAATCATAGAATACAACATCTTACACCTTCCAAGATGGCAGCTTGTTCCATATCACGAGTCATGAACCATCTTCTGATCCAACTCGTAGCCTTTGCTTGGCTTTCTGAGTCTCCTGCATGGGCGCTCAGCAATGCGTTTGATGTCCGAGAAGCTAGTATCGACAGTGTGCACAATGCCTTGTTCACCCAAATCACTACCTGCAGAGAGATTGTCTCGGCGTTCATCGCGCGTGTCGAGGAGTTCAACCCAACTGTCAATGCCATCATCTCGCTGAACCCAGAGGCGTTGTCGATCGCGAACAAGCTGGACGAGCGGATTGCCGCCGGCAACGTCACGGGCTCGCTTTTTTGCATCCCAGTGGTGCTCAAGGATAACTACGATGCTGTCGGGACGAACACAACGGGGGCTTGCCTTGACCTTGCCAACAGCAAGCCGTTGGAGGATGCCCCGACCGTCACAGCTCTGAGAAACGCCGGTGCTGTCATTCTCGGCAAGGCAAACCTCCACGAAATGGCTCTTGAGGGCTTGACCGTCTCGTCTCTGGGCGGCCAGACCGTCAACCCGTACGACAAGACTCGGACGCCAGGAGGAAGCAGTGGGGGGGCTGGAGCAGCGGTGGCCTCCAACTTCGCCATCTTTGGCACGGGGACTGACACGGTAAACTCGCTGAGAAGTCCTGCCAATGCGGGCTCGTTGTTTAGTTTTCGCCCTACGAGGGGCCTGATTTCTCGTGCCGGAGTGATCCCCGTCAGCTTCACACAGGACACTGTTGGCGCGATTGCTCGCAATCCGAAGGATCTGGCTGTTGCGCTGACTGTTATGGCAAGTGTGGGATTTGACCCCAATGATAACGTCACGGCCTTGGTCCCGCCAGAGGTGCGGGGCAGGGACTATTCAGCCTCGTTGTATGGTGGTAGTCTGACGGGTCGACGGTTCGGTTTTCTAGACGGCTTCTTGAACCATACCGCCTCTGCCGAGACGACTCCGGTCAACGATGTCATGGCTGACATGGTAGAAAAGCTGAAAGGAGCCGGTGCCACAGTTGTCAACATCACCGAATCCATCTACAACACTGTCACCCTTGCAGCCCTCGACGTCCAAATCTACGAGTTCAGGGAGGTCCTCGACGCCTACCTCGCCCGGCCACGACTCGGCGGCTCCCCTCGCCCAGGCAGCTTCGCCGAGCTGTACAACAGCGGCAGATTCCTCGTCATCCCGGGCCAGTCAGGCATGATTCGATCCTCCCTTGTCTCCTCCACCGCTAACACAGCCTATCTCGACTCCCTCCGCAAAATCCAGGACCTCACCCAAGCATTGGACGCAACCTTTGTCAGGAACAACCTCGACGCGTTGATCTATCCCCAGCAAAAAAACCTCGTCGTCAAGATTGGCTCCCCGTCTCAGAGCGGGAGGAATGGGATTCTGGCCGCGTTGACTGGGCGGCCGGTGGTTCACGTACCGGCGGGCTTCTCGCCTCCGTCGGAGGACGCGCCGATTGGTGTGCCGATAGGGATGGAGATACTGGGGAGGCCGTTTGCGGAGGGGTTGCTGTTGAATATCGCGAATCATATTGCTGAGAAGTTTCCTGTGAGGAGGATGCCGCCGTTTACTAATGGGACGGTGGAGGCGAGGGCGTATGAGAGTGTGCCGGTTATCAGGCCGGATACGGGGAATATTCCGGGGGTGTATCCTATTGGGGTGTTTTGAAGGGGCCTTGGAGCTTACTGCTTTTGGTATGAGCGGTGTAAGGTTAGTTTGTATGGAGAGTGTTGTGAGTTATCAATCAAAAATGTTGTTTACTTTGGAAAGTGATGCAGCGACCTGCTGCTGGACTGGTCAAGGTATAGGGCTGGGTGGTTGCCTGTGTGGGCGCCTCTGTGGGTGTGGAGTTGCTCCCGGGGATATAACTTAACGGTCGAGTTCGAGAACAACTCTCACGAGGGACGCCTCCAGGGTTGGGTGGCGTAGTGGTATGAGAGGACGCTCTGCATACTGCTACGACCAACGCACCCGGAGAGATTCCGCAGACTGACACCAGATCTGAGCGCACCCTACGGGTTCGACTCAAGACCGGGTCATGCTGCGGAACTCTTTTTTTTTCTTTTCTTTTCTTTTTTTTTCTCTTTTTTTTTCTCTTTTTTTTCTCTTTTTTTTCCTCTTTTCCCCCCCCCTTTTTTTTTCTTTTTTTATATCTTGCGATTATCTTTCGACTTTTCTTTTTCCTGAATATCGATTCTTTCTTATGAATGCAGAGACCCACGAGCCGAAGTAATTTACTTTTAACCATCATGATGGATTATTAACTAACAACGAACGATCAATAGAAAAATATCTTTCAACCCTTTGCGAAGCTGCCGCGTCTCTCTCCCTCTCTCCTTCTCTCTCTCGACTCTCAACTCTGAACGTCAACTGCTTCCCATCACCCCCATCCCACCCGATGCCCTCCAGCCTCGCCGGGTGCATTCTCGACGGATGCTGCTCAATACACTCCCCCGCCCTTCTTCTCCCAACTTGGCGGCCGTCTCTCGACATCCATCCCGACCACCTTTCTCTTCAGCCTTCCACCACCCTCCCTCTCCCAACTCCTCATCCAGTATCTCGGCCGACTAAAGCTCACGTTAAAGTTTCACTACCGAACATCACCAGACACACAATGGTTCCTCACATATCGGACGATGACACCAAGCCCTTCTTCTTCGGTTACTTCTGGCACGAAGTCAGGGGGCTACCTGGCCTACCAAGCACTACGGCCTTGGTCATGACTGTGTGAGGTCATTTTTGCTGTTGGTTATTACGATGTAGTGGATGGCGGAGACATGTCTTGCTCAGAAGATGCGATGAGTTGTGGTGATGCCTTCAGTCCCATGTTTTCACCCTAAAGCCTTGGCATTCAGGGGCTACTGGCCTCACGGATACAATACCTCGATGAACAGCTTCACATGTCATATGACACCGAAACCCGAAACTCAAAAACCTCATTGCGCTCGCGCTTAAATAGCCATACAAAACCCAGTCATCCAAGCAAATTCAGTCGCTTCCTCACTTCACCCCTAAAGAAACCTCGCCAACTTCCCCAGCGCTGTCTCCTGCTTCGGTACCACAACCACCTCCTCATACTCAACCTCCTCCTCCTCCCCCTCCGACTGCTCTCCAATCTCCTCCTCTTCTTCCTCCTTCTTCACCGCAAAGAAATCCCCCAGCGTTGGCGGAAGCATCTTTTGCTTCCCTTTACCCTCCCCAACCCCAACCCCCAAACTCCTCACAGTAACCGGGCTCGAACTCAGCAGATCATCCCCCGGCTTCACCGTCCCTGTATCATCATCATTCAGCAAATCCCTGGTTACCGTCCCCCTATCATCCTCACTCAACAAATCCTTCTGCTCCTCCACCGGCACAAGCAGCTCCTCCCGCGGCGTAATAACGACAGACTCTAACCCCGCAATCAACTCAGCCTCCGACGCCGAAGTAGGCTCCCCTTCCGTCTCGAACTGAGCAACGCTCTCCTGCTGCTGCTCATCACCATCATCGTCGTGCTGAAAGAAATGCACAATCTCCCCCCGGTGCACAATTCTCCCATCCGCCATCTTGAGAAAGTCGATATCCCGGAGATCAGACTGATGTTCATCATCCTCCACCACCAAACCCTCCCTATTGACAACCTCCTGCGTCCTCGGCATCTTGAGTTTATTCCCCATCCCCAAATCAATCAAACCATTCTCCCTCCCATTGACAATCCGTCCCAGCTCATCGGGGAAAAGCCAAGGAAACGTCACCAACGGCATCGACCTCGCCGTGATCCTCCTCGCATTGATCGTCCCATCTGCGAGCACCTGCGGCTGACGAGCTTGATACAGCGCAATCCGCATCTCCTCGCAGGTGACCTGGTACATGGCCGCCACAAACGGCCCCAGCTTCTCAAAGTGCCGATCTCCCGCCGCCTTGATGCACTCGGCCCGGAACTGCTCCCTGAGCGCGGCTGCCTCCCTGCCGACTTTCTCCTGAACCTTGTAGTCGGACCCGACTCGGGGCTTGAACATGACGAACCCGGTCCAGACTTCAAACTCGGTGCGGATCTCGAGCATGCCGAGGATTCTACGCATGGCAATGTCGTATTGCGTCTTGATCTTGCGTGCTGTTTTCAACACCTCCTGATCGAGCATATACCGAGACAAAATCCGTCTGTCAAACGGCGACTGGTAGTTCTTCGTCGAGTCAAAGTCTTGCGTGTGAACCATGTCATAGAGCTGTCCCAAAGCAGTCTTGGAGTGGTAACTGCCCTTCTGTCTCTCCATGAAGTGAGGCCACGATCTTGGATTTAGCTTCTTGCTCCATTCTGCCGGGACGCCCGTCTTGACATAGTCAACAGCGACCGAGTGCTACTATCAGTTAGCAGCTACCCAACATTCAACAGCCACAACCCACAACCCAAACATACCATCTCGGCAAGCTTCAAACACTTCTCACTCTTCGCCCCCTGCGGCTCCGCATCCGCCGTCGCAAGATGAGCGTGCGCAATAAAAGGCAACCTGTCGTTCTTCATGAACAACACAAAAAACGAGGCCAAACTCTCCATGATCGACTTCTTCGAGTCACTCGTCACAGGTGGCTGAGGCGTGTGGTCCATAGGAGGATGCGACCACTCCGTTGGCAACAGCTTCTCGTCCCAAATGACAAAAAAGTCATCCCCGTCCAGATCACCCCCTGAGCACATGCTCGGCACATCTCTGTCGCCCTCGAGGGGAAAAACCACCACATCACGAAGATGTCTCAACGCCGGAACGTCCACCGCTTCCACCACGCGAATATCCCCGGGGTGCAGAGAAGGGTTGCGACCAATAATACACAACCCAGCAATAGCCTTGTATCCGCTCGGATCATCTCGATCAGGAATCTGCAAAAAGATCTGAGGAAGTTGATCCCGCCGTATCCTCTGCCTCCCCTCCGTAGCCTTCGAATGCCCCCTCAGCGTCCCCGTCTCGTCCACACACCCCAGCACAAAAGCCCCCTTCTCCACCGCCAGCCTCGCCTTCTCCTTGAGCGTCTTCAAAGACCAAGCCCGCCACAGCTGCAAAACAGTCTTGACAAACGGCTCGTTCGAGTCCATAAACCCGCTCTTGATCATGCGCGCGATGCTAACCGTGGTCATGTTCTCGTCCACAAACGACGTGAGCATGTCCACCGCGCTCTTCCCGTCCGTCATGGCCCTGTCAAATCTGGATAGCTGCTCGCGCATCAGATCAACGAACACGTGGTCCGGGACACCCAACGACGACAGGATCGTGATGGTCTGCCGGTTGAGCGTGGCGCATGAAAAGCTGGAACACCGGACGACCTCCAGACCATTGTACGCAGCCGAGAACTTCTCCTGAGACGGCCGGATGTGAACCTCCGTTCCCTTGGCGTGCTTCCAACCAACCAGGACTCCTTTGCAGCCGCCCATGCGGAATTGGTACGCTGACGGTGGTGGATATACCTGCCAGTCTTCGGCCACCAGCCTGGAGAGCAGAGGAGAAATCCTCCCCACACCATCAGTAAAGCAGTGCTTGCCGTCCGCGGTGTTGATGTCTTCGATCTCGACGATGGGCGGGAATGTTCCACCCCTCAACACACGCGTGGTCGAGAAACACTGCCCTAGCCGGGCCGCATACTTTGCAACCACCTTGATATGTTCAAAGTTGCCCATCCACCTGCGAATGTCATCACAACTGGGCACCATGTCCCCCGCATGACTATCAGGCTGACAAAACATGAAAGCTCCATTTTCTCTGACTTGGGAGTTCCCAAACGCCAGAAACTTCCAGTGCCACTTCCCCATGCGAATGCCCCAAAAGAGGACTCGATAAACGCGGGTATAGAGGTCATCATCCCTGTCAGCATCGCTCCCTCTCACCCTCCCCTCCAGCTGCTCATCCGTGAACTGAATGCGCATAAAGTAATTCTGAAAAGTCCAGTAATGCCGAATGACTCGGTTGGTCGTCTCGACGGTGGGAGTGCTGAATATGATCTTGGTCGGCGTAACCATAACCTTCCGCACCAGAGCGCAGTAATGAGGCAGCCGGAGTGTGGTCGGGTAGTAAGTCAACGCCCCTACATCGGTAAGCAGACTCACCGGATCCCAGATCTTCCTTCCCATATCCGCGGCATACTCCAGCACCAAACGTGCTCGCTGAGGGTCTTGACCCTTAGGGATCTGCAAGCTCGAGCAGCTTCTCCAGAAACTCACGCCCAATGCTGTATTCGCACAGGATGCCCTGGGAGATGCAAACCTCCAGCTGATACCTGACGTCGAACGGGAGAAAGATGGTCGTGTCTGCCCAAGAGCAGCCAAATCTGCCGCCCATGAGTTTGCCTGAACAGTGGAAGAAACCACTTCGGACTCTCTGAGAATAGACCAAAGCTCAGGCTCTCGGTTTGGTGTCTGCGTAAAAGTGGCGTCAGTCGTCTTGATGTTCCAGTCTCGGAGGTCATGTTCAATCTTGCTCCACGTGGCGAGGTTGGCATAGCTCAGCTCGATCCAATACGTCGTCCATCGGCCAAAGTCGATTGTATTGGAATACTCGTCAAGAGACACCGGCTTTCGATCGCTGCTCTTGTCATTCCTGTCGGTGACATTGACAGCCCGGCACCACATCTCATTCTGCTCCCACGTCGTTCGATCTGCCCAAGCAGAACCATCCTCGTTCGTCCTTCTCTTCCAGAAGAGCGGGGAGTCCACCAGGGTCAGAACCAAGACGGTGCGCTCTGGGGCGGCATCCACCCGATAAATATGCTTGATAACTCCAAACTTGATCTCAATCCGGAATGCTTCCCAGTCCTGCTCAATCTTCAGCGGAAAGCTGATAACGAGCTTCTTCCGCTTAAAGTCCACCTTGAGACTGAGACTGGCAGCACGAGGGATCTCCTTCTTCCCCATGTAAACCGTAGGCTCGGTCAAAAGCCCGAAAACAAACTTGTCAAGACCCAGCTCCATCTTTTCCGCGCACACGTTTCCCAGCGGTGACTTGATTGTATTCGATTCGTATCGGTACTGAGAGGCAAAATGGGCGTCTATAGTGTGAGGGATGCCTTTGACCAAGATCTTGCACCTCCCATTATCTATAAAGCTGGTGTCTCTCGGGGGAGGCTCGAATCGTACTTTGCCCGCCCTGGGTCTCCTCACGCTCTCGTCCAGCTCCACGTAGATAACGTTGCCGTAACCACTAAAGTACTGCTTCAAATCCCAAGGAGAAGTGCCCTCGGGGACATCGCTAAGTATGACGAGGACATTCTTTCGCTGACCCCATTCAAGGGGAATAATGGCTGGCTGCCGGGGGCCCATCACGGTTGATGCACGCTGCTTGTTTTGGTTGTACTGTGGACGAGACGGACGGAGGGCACTACGAGATTGTCCACCGGACTGGTCGCTGCTACATCGACTCCAAGCACCGGCAGCCCCAGGTCGCTGTTGGCGAAACGGGCGCTGGATAGGCCCTCTGGTGTGGCGAATCATCGGGGGAACATCCTCCGAGGTAGAAGATCGTGAACTCCTGTCAAGCTCGACATCCGCACCCTTTCCGGACTGACTTGAGGAGGGGCCCACGGATGGTGGTCGCCCTTCAGCGATGAACGAGGGGAGCATTGTAGGAGTTGGATAATAGGGCGTGCCGGGGGGGGGGGGTTGGAGAGAGGATGAGGGCTTTAGTGATGATCGGGTGAAAAGATTGAAGTAAAAAATAAGGTGAGAGGGAAGACCATTTGAGGTAGTAATCACGCGCTTGCCAACTTTGAGATTGGATCGTTGTTTCCAGGTCGATGGGAAGGAGCGTATCTGTAAACTACTAGGTAGGTCTTGCAAGGCAGTCACCACCCGTTTGCCTGCGCAGTTTGTGTCGCATAATCTGCAAGTAACCGCTCCCTCTCTCTCTCTCTCTCTCGCTCTCTCTCTCTCTCTCTCGCTCTCTCTCTCTCTCTCTCGCTCTCTCTCTCTCTCTCTCTCTCTCTCTTAGCCCTCCAGGCAGTATCAATCTGAATTCCATTGCGATAACATACCTAAATTCACAAAAGCCACCCGAATCCTTCCTGATATCCCTTCTCTCCAAATTCCCATCTTCGTCTTCTGACACCTAACAGTGTCCAAGAGCACTCTTCCAGCTCTTGATCCAACGACAGCAACACGGCTGTAAACAAGACCAAAATAAAAACACCCAGTTCCAATATAAAACAAAAAGCAAGAACAAACAAACTTTTGGGATCTGCCCACCCAATGCTGAAAGCCCCCATTGACGACTGTGCATCCAACACCTCACCAGCCCGCTTCCATTGCCCCCTATGCTCTTCCACCGAGCCACCAATGTATGCAATGCAGACCCTTCTCCTCTTCGCTATCACCTCCAATGCTCCGTGATCAATGGTCGCCCAATGCCGTATAAAAATGCTCAGAAACATGTTCGTACTCCGTATCTCGTATTCCGTCGATGCATTTTTTCTAGCTTTGCCTGTCAAAGATTTTGCCCGGATTCATAATCCAATTTGGGTCCAACGCCATCTTGATAGCCCTCTGTTGGCAAGTCAGCTTACACATCCATTGAAGCATTACAAAATTAAAAAAAATTAAAAAAAAATAATAAAAAAATAAAAATAGAAAAAAATAGAAAAAAAACTCACCATCACCCCCAATGTATCCTCTCCCACCTCCCAAAGCAAGCTCTCCTTCTTGCCCCACCCGATCGAATGCTCTCCCGTACACGTTCCCTCCATCTCCAACGCCCTCTTCACCATATTCTTCACACACGCCTCCACCTTCTTCACCTCAGCCTTGTCCCGCCGATTATAAATAATGCTCTCGTGGAAATTCCCATCCCCAATGTGGCCCAATATACTCGCAAACAATCCCAACTCATCCATCTCCTTCTTGCTCACCTCAATGATATCCGCCAACCGGCTAAATGGCACCGCCACATCCGTGCTCCAGACCTCCTCCCCTTCCTTTCTGAGAGCCAACATACTCCACAGACTCTCCTTCCTCGCTGACCAAAGCAACTTCTGCTCTCTGGCATCCTTCGCAAACTCAAAATTGCTCCCCTTATTCGCCTTTGTGATCTTCTGTACCAGACCAATATTCTCCCTCACTCCTGCCTTTGTCCCAGAAAACTTGAAAAACAGCGTCGGCATCTCCTTCCACACCCTCGGCGCGGTGGCACCACCCATATTGACCACCTTCATCTGCACCTCGTCCATGATCTCCATTGCCGCGACAGGAATGCCCGTTTGCATGACCTCTGCCGCCGCGGAAGCAGCGTCACGAATGGAAGGGAAAGTCACGACCGCTACCGAAAACTCCTCCGGGATGACAGCGAGCTTAAGCGTGGCTTCTGTGACAAGACCCAATGTGCCCTCCGAGCCAACAAACAGACCGTTGAGGTTGTACCCAGCAGAAGACTTGCGCGGACGACGCCGCGTTTTGATCACTGTTCCGTCTGCAAGAACAACAGTCAAGTTGATGACCCAGTCTTTCATCGTGCCGTACTTCACCGCATTGGTGCCTGAGCAGTTGGTGCCAATCATGCCGCCTATTTTGGCGCTTGGCCCTAGATGGCTGTCAATATCTTTCACATTCAGAAGCAGTGTTGTTTTTGAAGGGGGGGGGGAAATAACTCACCAGGATCAATAGGAAAGAAGAGCCCGCTCTCCATCTTGGCCAGCTGCTCGTTCAAATCCTGCCAGCCAATGCTCGGCTGCACCACCACGTCCATGTCGTTCTTGTTGAACTGGACGATCCTGTCCATGTAGGCAAAGTCGACGCTGATGCCCCCGAAAGGTGCCGAGAAGTTGCCCTCGAGACTGGAACCGCCAGAATACGGAATGATTGGGACACGATACTTGTGACAAATGCGAGCGATAGTGGATACCTGCTCTGTAGAGCGCGGGTAGGCCACCGCGACTGGGAGCCCCTCAGGGTTGGAAGTCGACCATTCCGAGTACCCGTGAGCGTGGAGGTCGTCGGGGTCAGTGGATATGATGTCTTCCGCGCCGCCGATTTCTTGTCGGATTTCTCTTAGGGCCTTATCCTTGGTCAGACGCATGACGTGTGAGCTGGATGATTATCAAGAACGTACCTGCTCCATCTCATGCATGCTCGCATACCTAGGATAGGCGTACAAGCTATCAAACAGCATGGTCTTGGGAAGACTCCCATGCCGGAACTCAGACATGCCCCATCCAAACAACCCGGCAGTCGCCGCAACGGCCATGACACCCGAGTACGACCATACTGAAGCTTGCCTAGGCTGTTCACTGCTGCCGGAGGTGGAAGTGCGACGAATGGCACTTGTGCTGAAGCGTTGTTTGCCTGTGCTGTTCAAGCAAGTGAGAGAGCGGCCAAAGGGCTTGGCTGCCCTCGCAAGACGGGTTGCCGACATGCAGATGTCGCCTTTGAGATTTCGAGGCCCCGTTGTGACCCCTATAGACGCAAAGTGGGTGCCTTTCCGCCAGATTCGCTTCTTTTGGGACGCTTTTTATGTCCGGGCCGAATAGGTGCCCTTTGAAAAGAGCCTCAACCGAGAGGGTTACCCTTTTGGTGATCACCGAAGGGGCGGGGGTTGGGTTGCCTGAGTGTGCCAATCAGCCTCAATTCCTTACTGCACACAAAAGAAACAGAGAAGTAGGTTTGACAATACCTACCGCTTCCCTGATGCGGGTGGTGATGAGGTGACTCTTGAGTGTAGCGACGACTAAAGCCGCATACCATCTGCCACCTTGACAGCAAACTCCACAATGGAGCCTCGTAACGAATCTCGGTGAGGGCGTGATAGGCCAGAGGTGACCGAGGCAAAAAAAAAAAGAAAAAGGGGGAGACTGGAAGGTTATGACGACAAGGTACAGAAGAAGGTGGCATATGACGAGACCATAGTGGGCGTCTCTCGAACCAGTGACCTCGGCGAGAAAGATGCGGTGGGTGATATTGGAAAGCAAAGCTGTTGGGTAGGTATCGCCTCTTAATAAGAACGAGTTGCCGCGTCCAGATTTGGATTAAGATGCAGGATCAGGGTGGAGTAACACTTCTCTCCAATCAAGACGAACATGTTTGAGCTAGACCAGGTCCAGTAAAGAAGGGGGCTTGTAGTGTGGAAGGGTGGTGGTGGACACTTGACGGTCACTTGGATGGGAGGTATGTAAGAGGTACTACTACTGAGTACGCCTCCCGGTATGTGTGCACATACATGCCAAAAGACCAAAAGGACGGCAGCGGATCGAGTCACCACAGGCGGTGGGCAGGACCGGTGAGATGGGCGGGGACAACCGCAGGAGCCGGTCCGGCATGGTCAGATACACGGGGCTTTCAGAGGGAAACAGCCGTAGGTGCATGGGGGGAGTGCAAAGTGCAAATTACCGAAGGAATATGATGGAGAAGAGAGGTAAGCCAAGGTGCCAGTGGTGGGTGGTGGAAGATGGTTGGATCAAGAGGCTCTCGGACCTGGCACCCAGCTGACTCTCATGCTGGGCAACACTGAACAGGCGGACCGAGTCTGGGCTCGCTCCTGGTTGATCCCATCCAAAAGCAAAACGCAACAGCCCGGAGAGCTTCTGCTGTTGTGGTAGCACACATCCCGCTGACAGCTCCCACCCTCGTTTCCTTACTCCGTCACCCGTCCGTGGGGCGGTCGGCCGGCGCGCGCGCGTGTGTGTGTGTGTGTGTGTGGTGCACGGCAGTGGGGTGGACTTCGAGGTGAGGTGGAGGGAAGAATGGGCACGAGGGAGAAACAGAGATGTGAGAGAAAAATTCTTGCGTTGCATCACTTCGAGATTGTTGTCAGCGGTGGTATTGGTGCTAGTAACGATACCGGAAGAAATACACCGTATCGTAACAGCCGCACCAATTGCAACCAGTTGACTTGCTGGTTTCCGCATGTTCTTGTTCAGTGTTCAGAAATAGCCCTCTCAGGAATGATCAATGCTGTCGACAACTTGTCGATACAGATAAATCCAGGACCCAAGAATAGACGAGGCGAGTGAAGTGGCCGGTAATGTTACGGTACGGCTTCTTAAAATGCATTTTCCGAGAACGGCAAGTGGGGAGGAGTGGTCTAACATCCAACGCCCCGCACCTCTCTGGCTGCTTCTTCAACAACAAACTACCACTGGGGGAAGCGGGATGCCGGCGACAGAAAAGATGGCGATGTGACAAGCAATATGTAGAGGGTAGAGGTTGCTGCATGTGGCCCGAGCAAGTCACACCGTGCATCAGATGGACTTCACCGTGCGAAGAAATCTGATACATGTCGTCAGGGTCAATGCCAATCCGATATATTGCAACCCTCCTGAGAAGGTGGTGGTCGTGGATTGGGGGCATGATTGTTCTCCAATCTCCAATTGTCGCGGGATCCGCCTCCCATGATATCTTGACCTATGCTGGATTTGGTCACTTGGTTTCTCCGGTTCGGGCCTGGGCGTCGGAAGCAGACGTTGAGAATCTGGACATGGTCGATATCCTCTGCGCGCTGGTGTTCAGTGATTGGTCGGTGTATCTGATAGAGATTTGAAAGATGCCGCGAAAGGCGACAGCCCTCCCGATCATCGAGGATAGAGATCAAGGCCAGGCAAAGCACCCATGACCCGTCACACAGTGCAATTGTTTGCGCCCTGTTCGCGATTACAGCTACACCCGGGCGGGCTATAAACGCAGCTAGGTAGCGGATAGAGCACGGCATATCGGGATTCATCTTCCTCAAGCTCTGGTTCTGTGAAATATTGGGCCGTCAGCATGAACATAAATTGCCGAGAGGGTCAGGAGGACAACCCTGACGTTGAATCGGGTGTCTTGGTCTGAATGGCGCACACACAACGCCCGTAACACCCTCCATCATCTCTGCCAGACCGCCAGCGCCCAGTGGCTCCGTGGGCGTGGGGAGTCCCCAGTTGGGAGGTGTGTCGACGGCACGGGAGAGCTTGTCGGGATGGAGTGGTACCTCCAGTACAGATACGGTAATCGGAAAGGTGTACTGAGGTATCCAGGTCAGTCATCGACCCTACCCAGCTGGACTCTACTCACCTCCTGGTCTGCACGAGCGGCTCGATGGCCAGCTCTAAATTCCGGGTAGCTGCAGTGGAACACTTGAGGAAGATCTGTCGAAGGTCTGTTGGGAGAAAAGGGCCCAATCTCGGCCTTCTGTCGTCCGATGCCAAGCCGCGCTGCTGGGTCCTTTCTTGCCCCGCTATGAACGTTGTATTTAATACCGGCCGCACCTTGATGGCCAGGGGGGTGCCTTAATTGTCATCCAAATTTTGGAGACTGGGCCGGAAGCTCATCAGATCTCACATCATGGTGAGGCCATTGTCTGGTATTTTCACTGTTGAATCTTACCACGAAGCGTCGCAACCCTCGGGTTTCCCACCAAGCAAGCCAACACATTTAGAGCAGGTGAATTTTTGCTCTCCCGAATCTTGATAGAACCCCAACTCCAGAGAGGGGCTGGTCGACATGCATGTAACCTGGCCCAAACCAACCGATCGTCTTTTTCACATCAATGAAACCCGCGGGAGCCGTCAACATCAGAGACATTTTCACATGTTGCACAAGACGGCTATAGGCAAGTCTCGTGCCCTCGTATTGCCTGCCGGGATTACTTTCAGAAGCCTCCTCCATGCTCGTTTCTCCTGCCGCTGATGGTGTGTTGCCATATGACGCATCTCAGCCTGAACAGACGACACGCAAGACATTGAAAGTGAATGGCAGGCCTGGGTTACTGCCATCCCGTCCTTTATCAACCACCCCCACGCCCGGCCGAAATCCCCTCATCAAGTTTTTGTCAACCCTCCTGTGGCCCTCAGCTCGACTACCAGCCATCTCGGCGCTGCAAGGCACAGAAGCTTGCATCTGGGAGGATTCTCTCGTTTTACAACCTGGCTTGGCCCTGCAACGTGACGGTGAGTGTCCCCCTCCTCTTGACAGAGTACAGTGTACGTACGCGGCTTCCTCGTGGAAGCCAATGAATGGGAGATGTGCACCGGTCCACGTGCCCACCGCTCGCATCGATCCAGCAAAGCTCGACACGAGACGCTCAAGAAGAGAGTACAGAGGGTGGGGTTCGGGGTTCACCACATGTGTGGGCATTTACTATCAACGATCCCGGGTGCTGCGTCCAAAATCTCCCAGCCTCAAGCCGCGGAGAATCCGTCCCGACTGCAAAATCAAGGTCAGGAATGAGAAAGGAAACGAGCGGCGAAGCGGTTTCCGGCAAGCCCTGACCGACTATTCTGACTTTCGAGATGTGGTGGCGTCTGATCTTGTGAACATAATTGGTCCTCAGCTCCTCAACGAAGCGCTGTCAAGAGCTGCGGTGGAACGTGGTGGCAGGTTAGGGTGAGGCGAGAATCGAAGACAAGATGTTGACCGTCAACCCCTGAATAGGTAGCTGTGAGTGCGAAGTTCGCCGCCCCGGGCCGCCAATGACACAGAACATAACAGTCCAACTCCACCACATTCTTGAGCCTTTCGATGTCACGCTGCCCGGTGGACAGGCCTGGAAAAGAGGAATGATTCCCTGGTACTTTCTGTCATTTTTGTGGACTAGACGAAGAAATAATCCCAACGGAGGCAAACGAAGGACCCGGATCCTAGCCATCAGCCAGTCTTCGACCTCAACCAAGGAGAAGGGTCCCACGGAAGCCTCAACATGCAGGTGAAAATCTCACCTTGTCTCGTGACCTCGGTCTGATGTGCAGGCATCGATGCTAAGCCCAAGATCGTCCGCATCTACACCCGGCTCGACGTTTTGTACGTGTGGGGGAGAGGGGGCCGTCCATGCAGCAGCAACATAACGCAGGCTTAGCCTCCTGTACGGCCTTGAGTCGTTGGCTCGGCCTTTGCCCCTGGATGACACCGCCTGCTTGTTTGCTTTGCTCCCGGGGGGTAAGCTGTGGTTTTCTAGCTGCTTGATCATGTCTCTTATTGCTTACTCACGCACAAACAAAATCGACCGGTATAACGCTCGTCGAATCAGCAGGGCCGGTCTTACCAAATTGTAATACTTGAGATCCGCACTAACAGGTTGCTCAACATATCTGGGGACTTGCGCAGGCGGGCCTGTCAAAAGGCCCCAGGCTCTTTCCCCGCAAAATTGATGATGCTTTTTGCTGTATCACGGGGTACATCCTACGCATATCTTGGGGTACACTAGATGGGCAGTCGGTAACCTTTTGAAGCATGCAGACACATACATGACTTGTGGTAAACTTGGTAAAAAGACGGAAGGCTGTTTCGATTAACAGCGATTTTCAACATCCGAGGGGAATACCCCGAGAAATACACCGCATTCTCGTGGCTTCCGAGCCGGTGAGAAACGATGATCGGTAGAGGCTGAAAAGGGGGTGCTAAAGTGTTACACACTGGACCGTCCAGCACGTCTCGATTCCCACTCTTAAATTTTATTTTTTTTGAACTCTCTGGCCATATGTCTTTAGAATCTTTTGCCTTGTTCAAGTCCAGCAGCCTTTGACGACGTCCAAGTCCAAAACCCAGCAAGCAGGGTACTCACATACTCTCGGGTATCACCGGCCCTCCTCTTGCCTTTTCGCACCACCCCTCCCATCCTTCCAACTCCTATCTGCCGCCTCGATCGAACCCCCAGGCATCACATCTCATATTTTGAGCATCACGATATCAAAAGTCACATCGGAGAATCCACAACCCCAACGGTCTCAACAAACTCGGCAACTTTTCCACCAGCTTTTAGAAAAAGAGTCTAGCCAGTTCCAGCTTCAACGTCTCATCCCAGACCTCACAGGTTTGATAGTTTCAAAGTGAAGCCCCTATTACCACTCTCGATGGTTCTAGTCGACAAGTAGCCCCCTCTCCAAAGTGTTGGAAAATGCCACGGGCAATAAATATACTCAGTCAACCTAGCAGTCAATTCCAAAAAGAAAGCCAAACCAACAACCAACCCCCCCCCCCCCCCTTTCCCAAGACCTTCCCCAAGGTTCATCAGACATCATCTCCCGGTGCTTACAAGAGTGCAAAATGTCAAGAAAACACTTCAGGACAAACCTCCCTAATGAACAGCGTAACAAGAACCCCCCTTT
>NW_001914853.1:2039411-2070029 GCF_000226545.1 Podospora anserina S mat+
CCCCAGCCTCCATAATATTCCCCCCCTCAAACGACCACCCCCATCACAAGCACCAATGACCAGGAATCACAAACTTGCGGTAGGCAGACAAACTTGCATGCAAGAAGACGGATCCGGACTCGCTGCAACAGAGCGGGGGTGTTGCAGCTCTCTCTCCATCAAGGTCCCCTACCCTACCTTCACCTTGCTAAACTCGCGTTTCGGTTTCCTGTATTGCTCCTAGAAAAGAAAAAAACCAAAAAAAAAAAAAAAAAATCGTTCGATGTGGCTTGCTGGATGCAGGGGAAACAAGATGTGATGCCTCACCGCCATGACACCACAAGGACACCCACAAGGACACCCACACACAGAAAGATCTGGCCAAGGAAGATGATCCTCCCGCGGGGCAACCCACAGAACATCCACGGGGGTGGGAATGGGGGTCGACACCACCATTGTCTCGTCATCAAAGATAGGGACATGTGGCAATCACATACACAGTCACTCACTGGCAGCAGCAAAAATATCTCAGCGGGAGAGCAGTGCAGTTATTGGGGGCCGAATCCTGACCCGGGTGTGGTATCTAGTTAAGCCAGGAGGCTCAATGTGCTGTCATGAGCCTAACCTAAAGTGACATCCGCTAACGCCATCCTTTTTGATCCCAATTCCTGCTGCCCGTTTTCCCGTTGATTCATCAAGCACCAAACCCACTTCTCAGTGAATTTAGTTGCCAAGGGCGCGCTTGCGGTCACGCTCCTCAGCAATGGTGAGCTTGACACCCTTGCCCTTGGGCAGGGAGATCCAGGGCTTGTCCTGGCCAATGACGAAAACGTTGGTCTCACGGGTGGCGAACGAGTTGTCAATAGCATCCTTGAGGTGGACAATGTTGAAACCACCATCGTGACGTTCGCGGTGGGTGATGACACCAACACGACCCATGTTACGACCGCCGGTAACCATGGCGATGGCACCAGTGTCGAACTTGATAAAGTCCTCGATCTTGCCAGTCTCAAGGTTGATCTTGACGGTGTCGTTGACCTTGATCAAGGGGTCGGGGTAGCGGATGCTGTCGAATATCGTCAGCTAAACTGGGGCAGAAATTCAACGTACCAACCGTATAGATCCAGTGCTTGTGTTGGGCCAATCGTGGGGCAGAGTTTCCCCCTCTTCATCGCCACATCATAGTGGAAAGTCTCGAGAGAGAGAGAAATTGCCCGCACGATGTCAACCAAAGCTTGGTCCAACGGCTGATAGATGTCGGAAGAACTCACGTTCTCGCATCATGCGTAACCAAGAATGGGACACCACCACGGCCGAGCTGAACACGCTTGACCTTGCCGAGCTTGTACTTGGACTCCTCGTCACCGATGCGGTGGACGGTGAAGCGACCCTTGGTGTCGTAGACGAGACGGAAGTTCTCGCCAGTCTTCTCGATGCTGATGACGTCCATGAAGCCGGCGGGGTAGGTCATGTCGGTGCGGACCTTGCCGTCAACCTTGACCAGGCGCTGCATGAGGATGGCGCGGGTCTCGCGGAAGTTGAGCGCATACTTGAGTCTGTTGCGGACGAAGACAATCAAGGGCATGCAGTCGCGGAGCTTGTGAGGACCAGCGGATGGGCGAGGGGCATAGACACCGGACAGCTTGTCCAGGAGCCAGTGGCTGGGGGCGCTAAGGCGCTTCTGGTGCTTCTTTCTGTTGCCAAAGAGTCAGCATCGCGAGATTTCACGACTTATTGAGTGCAGTCATCGGCGGAGCGTTGATAATCATGAACCGCCAATTTCCAAGAACCCGACATCTTTCGACATTGTTTTCTTCGTAACTGGCGATTCGAATCTCAACAAAAGCTGGGGGTCAGGTAGACTTACGGTCCTCTACCCATTTTGGCGGCTGTTGTCGATGTGCTGGTCGAAGGAAAACGGAATCACAGATCGCGAAGTGGGAAGAAGCACCAAATCAATGAAAAATAATTTGTGGCTCGGAAACCCTAGCGAATTTGGTGGGGACAGGAAGCGGTGGAGTTTGGCAGAAAGGCTGGTCTGTGCTCGACGTTCACCTCAGCCCAAAAAGTGGGACCCGCTGTGGCAGCTCTTGCCTGTGCTCTGCCACAGATTGGCGGGTTAGGGTTTTCCGCTGACCATCATTATCACCACCAGAGATGTCGGCAAAGAATCAGCACTAAGAACAGCGAACAACCCTCGATTTATGTTGCAGACCGAGGCACCCTGAACGTACTCAAAATTCAATTTCTTTTCCACTCACTACTCCCAGGCTTGATCCCATCAGCAACGACAAGCTCAAGCAAGCAGACAGCTAGCAAAGACTGAACCAAGCCATGGGGATAGTGTAGCTACAAAATGCTAGAACAAACGTAGACAAAAAACGAGCCCTAGCCAACCTTTGACCAAAAAGGAAGAACAAATCGAGATGATGCTTTCCGTTCTGTCCAAAGGCAGCCCAGAGATTGCTCTCTTCTTCTAAATCTGTAAGTTGTAGTAGTAAGCTGTGATGATATGTTTTGGTTATCTGCCCACAGCAGGATGGTGCCGCCATAAAGGGAACCATTGCGTATCCCCAGGACAGATAGATGGTGATATCAAACATCAAACAACAAGCGAGAAACAGAAAGAGGCACGTAGCCAAGAAAACAAAAACAAAAAAAAACAAAAAAAAACAAAAAAAAAACAAAAAAAAAACAAAAAAAAAACAATAAAACAAAAAAACAAAAAAAAACAAACAAAAAAACAAACAAACCAAAAAAAAAACAAAAAAACACAGAAGTAAACAGAAACTTTCAGGTGTCTGGTAACGACAGGTATGTATATCCCAATCTATTTCAAGCACAGCAATCCCCCCAAACACCGGACGAAAGACTCCGAAAATGAAAAAAATGTGATACACACGTGGTGAGAGTTCTGGTCCCACGGCTAGCAACCAACCTCGTACCCAGCTCATCTGTTCTGTGGTATGCGAGGATCCGCTGCTGGCGAGGCACTGCTAGACGTGCCATCAGGCCTCATCTGGTCGCCGACCGCCTGGGGGTCGTCCAGTAGCAGCCGCCCAATATTGATTCCCGATCCTCCGGTCTCGTTATTCATATCAAAAACACCGGTGAGACCGGGCAAAGAGTCTGTGGACTCGTAGTAGCTCGAGGCTGTTGTCCATCGCGCCATCTCTTCCTTAGACCCAGATCGGTTCAGCTGTGGCTCTAACGGATTTGTACTGGCAGAAGCTAGCGACTTCTCGATGGTTGTGTTGACTGATGGCTCCAGCAAGTTGTTTCTGCGGCTGGCATCTGCAATCTGGAGAGTGCCCTTTTCGATCTGGTTGTAGACATCTGGATACTTGTTTCTGACTCTGTCACGGAGATCGGTAGGCTGTCGACTGGAGAGGTTGTACTTTGGATCCCGCTGGATCTTGGTCCACGATGGCCCATATTGTTCGAGACCGTGAAGAATCTGCCTGTCATCCTCATCGGTGAACGGCCGTCGTTCCCGACGGTGTGATTTCTTGAAAGGGCCGCAAATTCCAAGCTCGACCAGGTCCTCCATTTTTTTCCTGTGAGCCCTGCTCTTCCTTACTTTGGGTGGCGGGTCCGAGTCTGGCTGTGCTGACGATGATTGCTGATCTGGTTCGGCAGCCACGACGCCTGGTCGTTCGCCACTCAAGATATCGTCGAGGTGTAGGCCATTCTTGGGTCTCGAAGTGTCACTTGGCGGATTTGGCTCAGACGTCGGGGTCGGGGCATTCCCATTCTTGGAGCGCTTTTTGACCAGCTGCCCTCGCAACTCATCAGGGCAGCATGTTCTGAATCGGTCTTTGAGATCTCCCGCGGACCGGCCGTTGAATTTGAACTCCGGATCCTCCAAGATATTTGTCCACTTCCCGACGCCGTGCTTGCTCACGCCAAGCAGAAGATTATTCGTCTCTTCATCCGTCCACTTTTTCCTCGGTTTTGTCGCCCGCCTCTTCGCCCTCAGTTCAATACTCTTGTCTAGTTCCGAGAGAGTTTGCGGCTGCGGCTGCGATATCGGTTGGGGTAGCGGTTGAGCGCGGTGTTGCTGAAGGTGTAAAGGAAGAGATCTTTCTTCAACGCCGCCGAAGAGGCCCATGTTTGACGGTTCGCCATGATGATAAGGGTTCGAAGTGATCGGTGGGAAGACAGCGGCATTTGGTGGGGGCTGATGGAGGCCGGCAATGATGGGAGGCACTACGCCCCGTTGAACAAGTTGTGCTGATTTCTGCTTTTTCAGGGGCTGGGGTAGTTGGACAAAGTCGTCCTTGGTTGTAAGTGCGCGATGCCTCTTCTTGTTAGAGCCATCATCCTGAGCCTCTTGAACATCGTCGACGATCCTGCGCAGTGAAAAGGGGGAAGGGGCAGCCGGCTCCGGTTCGCCAAGAAGGAGATGAAGGGGGCGGGCCAATGCCGTCAGTTGATTTGGATTGTCGAGAGAGGAAGGGTCTTCGGTCAACGAGCCGATCCCTGGCAGTTGCGTGTTGTTGTTACTGACGGTCGAAATCGGCGGTATCTGGTTTGGACCATTTCGATCGCCTCGCTGGCTGACATCTGATTCGAGCGGGGGCAACGAGAGTGATTGCGACTGTTCGACCGAGCCATCCAGGGGCAGGCTTTGGATCGGAGGAAGATCGGGGGTTTGTGAGTTGTTGAGGAGGTGTATTAACCTTGGCTCGATCGTGGCCATCGTGAAATAATGACCTCGTGGAAGAGGGCATTGGGAAGTTTGGAAGAAGGCAAGGCGAACCCAGGGAATTTCAGAGAGAGAGATGATCGAGAGGATATGTCGCGAGCGAGGTAGGATGACGCGGACGGCGAGATGGACAGGACGAGGGTTCATACGTGTGTGTAAAACCACGGCAGGACTGTGAGCGAGTGGGAATCCGCATCCGTGGGAATCTAGATTGTAGCTGGAGGTGTTGTCGCAGCGTGTGCAGCAGCTGTGCAGGAAAAAGAAAGACAAGCTGGAAACCTCGCTGGCGGCGCCTAGCCCCCTAGGTTTTGGACGTGATGGAAATCGGGTTGCGATCTAGACCACGCGCGAGGATGAGACATTCCTGCAGCTCTGGTTAGCTTTCGGTTGTGGGTACCTCAGCACTGCTCAGCTCGGCGCGCGGCCTTGCTTGGCACCCAGCCCGCCAGAGTGGGTTGGAGGGAAGCCTTCTAGCACGTAGCACTAAAGTAGTGCCCGGCGCCTTCAACGACAACGGGGTCTGCCACTTTCTGCCTTTGCCCGGCCGCGGAATATAGAATTCCAGAACACGTGGAGTTGGGTGTCACAGCACGCATGGAAGCCCATCAGATAGCATGGAAGCTCCAGTCGAAAGCTGAAAAGAGATGCCAGAGGCCCAATATTTCCATCACAGGAACGCGGGGGAGGGCAGCCTGCCGATGTGGGTGGCTGAGGTACCACCTTAGCAGTCAACATCTACCATCTGCCAGAGAGCCGATCACCAACCCGCCACACCAGCCGTGTCCATCTCCGTCGATATCTCTTGGCCTCTTATTCCCCAGACAGGCATTTTGTCAAAAGTTCCCGCTTTCCTGACCGACAGTTCATTCAGCTAGGGGGGCAGCAGGCAAACTTTCTTTTGGACGGCTTACCACTCCCCCGGGTTCCCAAACGAGTAAATGAAACCGGCCGACAACCCCATCTCCAATAGCACCCCCCTATTTTTCTTGTTCTTTTGATGTGACAAATCACTGGACCGCCAACATCCAATCGAGTGGGATTTCAGCTTTGCATTCCCAATCCCCCACTTCATTCTTTCGGGGGGCCACTTTGCGGACAAGAAAACCAAGGCCTGCTAACAGTGCAGCCGCCACTTGTTTATGCCTCGTATGTCCTAGTCATGAAAACATCAGATCAGTCATCGGATCAGGTTCCTACTAACCCCATGACCACTCGAAAACCTCCATCGAAGCCTTCAAAAAGCCTCACTCTTCTTTCCACTGTTAGCCACCTCGATCAACTCTTCCAAATCACAACATATGCCTGGCTTTGTAATCCATCTTCGATCCCCCAGGAAATCGGGAGAAACCAATCCCCAAAACCCAGGACCCCCCAAGCCACACACCCATCAACCGAGCCGATATCCGTTGGTGTACACGCTGACACACCCGCAGTGAAATAACGCCACCACCATCAGTCGTCCAACCCAACCACGTGTGCCGTGTCCCATTTTCTAGGAACAAAAAGAAAAGAGAGGGAAAAAAAACCTTTCAAAAGTGTTTCACAACAGTCGGCCATCAGCAGCCAGTGTGGGGATCATGACCATGTCATTGGCTGGAAGATGCCGTCGAATGTCTTTCAAGTTTTCTGTTCACCGAGAGAAGAGTGGAGCACGACATGAACACCTTTTTATGTGATGCAACATGTACGGCATGAGAGGGAGGGCAGGTCATGTTATGATGATGGGGGTTGTAGATGGGAATATGCCTGGTTTGCGAACCTCATCATTCTTCCAGAGGCCTAGAAAGTGATACCACCTAGGTATCCCTTGCTTCGTTCTTTTGGCTGGGTGACAAACTTGGATCTTGGAGAGGGAATCAATCAATTCTGGTATACAATCAGCCTTCGTGGAAGGTTTTGAGCAAATGTAGACATTCCGATACATTGACACAACCAAAACGGCAAAGTTAACAACCACAGCAAAAAAAGGGTTTGAACAACCTCAATCTAATCAACTCATACTATTCCTACCCCTTGAACATCCGCAACCACTCACCCCAAAGCCTACATAAATACAACGTGGAGTGAACGAAAAAAACATTATATTCATGCAAGCTACCGTTCAACAAAAGAAACTCCCCCATTTCACCCCTTAAAAAGCCAAGACAAGGGCAGCAGCAATAACACCTCCCAAAACAACCCCATTCCTCCCCGCCCCAGCAGTCACGGGCTGCTGCGTAGCTGAAGCAATAGGCTTGACATACCCACTGCTGTAAGGGAATCCACCCGAGGGCGTAGGCTTGACAACAACTCCCTCGTCGCCACCGGCAGGCTTGGAAGTAGCAGTGACATCAGGCTTGGGCACAGTGATGATAGTAGTCAACTGCTGGACGAAGGTCGTGGTGGAGGTCGTCGTCTCCTCCTCAGCAGGGACATCAGTAATAACCTTGATTGCTGGCTTGGAGCTAGTCTCCACGCCTGGAACAGCGGGGACAGGAGTAGAAGTGGCCTCCGCCTCGGAGATAGGGCAGACAGTTGTTCCGATTGGGACGACGACAGTGGTGGTGCTACCCGCCGGGCAGTTCGTCACGGTGGGAGCACACGAGGTGAGGGTGAGGGTCTTGGTGGAGTAGATGGTTGAGGTGGTGTAACCCGCGGGCAGGGAGGAGGAAGAGGTGATGACGGGAGCGTCGGTCGTGGTGACGGGGCAGACGGTGGTGCCGATGGCGATGGTCTTGGTCACGACGCGGCCGGGGCAGGAGGTGACAGAGGGCTCGCACGAGGTCACGGTGAAGGTGGTGGTGGAGTAGATGGTGGAGGTGGTGAAGCTCTCCGAGGGTGTGATGACGGGGCCGTCAGTGGTGGTCTCGCTGGCGGGGAGAGTCTCTGTCTCGCTAGTAATAACAGACCCGGTCTCGCTAGCGGTAGCGCTCTCGATGCTAGACTCTGTCTCGCTGGCAATAACAGACCCGGTTTCGCTGGCTGTAACGGTCTCAATCGCAGACTCGGTCTCGCTGGCAGTGACGGTCTCAGTGACGGCCTCAGTTTCGCTGGCGGTAGCGGTCTCGATGACAGTTTCGGTCTCGCTGGCGGTGGCGGTCTCAGTCCCACTGACAACAGCAGACTCGGTCTCGCTAGCGGTGGCAGTGGCAGTCTCGGTGGTCTCATCATCCTCGCAGTAGCTTTCAGTCTCAGTGGCAGTCTCGCTAACAGTAGTAACCTCAGTCTCGCTAGCGGTCAGAGTAGCACTGGCGGTGATGGTCTCGGCTTCGCTGGCAGTAGCAGACTCGGTAGCAGACTCGGTCGCAGTGACGGTCTCTGTTCCACTCGCAGTCTCGGTGGCAGTGGTAGTCTCGCTGGTGGTGGTCTCGTCATCCTCGCAATAGCTCTCAGTCTCGCTGGCAGTCTCGGTGGCAGTGGCAGACTCGGTGAGAGTAGGGCTGGTGGTAATGGTCTCAGTCTCGGTGACAGTGGCGGACTCGGTGACAGACTCGGTGACAGACTCGGTGGCAGACTCGGTGGCAGACTCAGCGGTGCTGGACTCGGTAGAGATGGTGCTTGTGGTGGTCGGGATGATATCGGTCACGGTCACACTCTCAGTCTCAGTACTGGTAAAATCCTCAGTGTAGGTGATGCCAGTAGGCTCAGCAGAGGTTTCAACGGTTGTGGTGGTGATGTCAGGCTCGTTGGCAGTGATGGTCTCAGTCTCGGTGACGGTCTCGCTGGCAGTGGCAGACTCAGTGGCAGACTCGGTAGAGATGGTGCTGGACTCGGTAGAGGTGGTGCTGGTCTCGGTAGAGGTGGCGCTGGTCTCGGTAGAGGAGACGGTAGTAGTCTCGCTGGCAGTGGCAGACTCAGTGGCAGACTCGGTAGAGATGGTGCTGGACTCGGTAGAGATGGTGCTGGACTCGGTAGAGGTGGCGCTGGTCTCGGTAGAGGAGACGGTAGTAGTGCTGGTCTCGGTGGAGGAGACGGTAGTGCTGACAGTGGTGCTGCTCACAGTGGTGGAAGAAGTGGTGCTCAGGATGGTGGAGCTGGAGCTGGTAGGCTTGGGGATACCACGCTTGATGCAAAGCTTCTGCCCAAGTCCGAGGATGTTGCAGTTGAGACCAGGATTGAAGGCATTGAGATCGCTGAGATCAATACCGGCACGGGCAGCAATCTGATAGCAGTAGTCACCAGACTTGACACTATACTCACGCACGCAAGCGGTCGGTGTGGGAGCCGGGGGCGTGACGGTGTGGGTGTAGCCACC
Organism: Podospora anserina S mat+; assembly: GCF_000226545.1. Classification (NCBI taxonomy): domain Eukaryota; kingdom Fungi; phylum Ascomycota; class Sordariomycetes; order Sordariales; family Podosporaceae; genus Podospora; species Podospora anserina. The sequence goes on from NW_001914853.1 coordinate 2,048,333, forward strand.
CAAAAGGCTGCGAGCATACTGGTAGTAGTTCAATCCAGCTGGGCTGGAGCCTGAAACGATGTTGCTCGCGCCATAGGTGGCATCATAGATCATGACACCACCAAATGCAGCCCTGCCCTTGAACTTGTTGATGACAGTTCGGAGGTTGGTGGGCGTGAGGTAGCCACTCGCCTCACCGTTTTGAACAGCATTGGTACTTCCAGGCAATCCAATAAAAATCTTTGCACCACTGCTGGCGGTCGATTGGAGATGCGAGGCCCAAGTGTCAAAGTTGTTGTTGGTGACGCCATGGCATCCTGGGTTGTTGTAAAACTGGACGAACAAAAGGTCAAACTTGCTGTTCTTGATGATGTGCTTCATCTTGTAATACGGATCGTTCAGAGGGCATTCGGGAGCGGCGGTAATCAGGAACTGGCGGTTGTTTGGGTTGAGTTGTGGTGTCGCCATGAACTGGCGCAGACTGCTAATCATGGCGATATAGCCCTTTGACTGGTTTGCGTCTTCATGAAACTGTTAGCCAATCACGGCGTTATCATGAGCAGTCAAGGTTAAGCTTACCGTAGCTCTTCTCGATATCGAAGTCAAACCCATCAAAGACGAAGTTCTCCTCGCCCTCTTCGGCATTGAGGTAGTAATCATCAAACGGTCTTGGGACGGTGGAGCCGGCGATGCGAGGACCGAAGGCTTGCCACACGAACAAGGCAAAGCGACGTCCTTCGGCTTCGTTGCTGAGGTCGTAGTTGGCGGTCGTCTTCCACTCTCCACCAATGGAGAGAAGGACCTTCTTGCCCTTCTTTTGGCAGTATCTGATGTCGGCAGCGATCTTTCCGCAGTCGGACTGGACGTTGGTGTTGGCACCGTTGTACTTGTAGTACACTCCATCGCAGTGGCTTCCAAAGTTGGTACCCGGCCAGTTGGCTCCCGAGGGGTCCTGGGAGGGGGACTTGTTGAGGAAACCAACGGTAACATAGTCGAATCCAGAAGCATCACAGAAGGTGGAAAGCCTTGAGCCGGCGGTCTGACCCCAGTAGACATTGACTTCGGGAGCAGCAAAAGCGGGAGCCGCGGCCAGGGCGGCAACAACGAGAGTCTTGGTGAACATTATGGAGGTTGACGGAATATTAATAACACGGGGTATGTGTGTAAACAAAAAGAGCGTCTGGTCAACGATGACCGTAGTAGTAATGAGTGGATGGTGCTGCGATAGCACAACGAAAGGACGCAAACAAGATGTTTGCACGGCTGAAAGAGCACGCCGCCGTCGAGAGTTGACTTGGAGAGGACCAAGAGACGTGAAGGGCGAGAACCTTCGCCCAAAGTGGGCGGCGCGCCCTTTTTGATGCCTCCTGCTTCCCAACTCGGCATGGCTCCAGGATCGTGGGATTCCTTCTGCATCAACCTTCCGTCACCCAACGCTCGGTTCAGATCTGGCGCTCTCAGCAAGTTGTCCGGGTCGGCCTCCGCGTGTGAGGACGGGTGCAAGGAATAGTGTGTGGGTGGGAAATGAGCACATGCATGGCAACCCTACCCCGATCCCAGGCGCGCGCTGGTAGAGATACATCGTGGACGTCTGCCCTCGGTGCGGTGATACAATACTGGAGAGCCATAATTATGCCCTCAGAGCCTGGTCACCATCGTTGACGGATGAGAAGAGCAGGATGATCCTGTATCAACATTATTAGCTTCCGGTCGTCCAACATACTCTGTCCCTCTTGAACTCCCCAGATGATCATCTCCATACCTGTTGCCCCCAAGATGCGGGCATATTGTGTACCTGCTTTTCACTGGCAGGTTCTTACTTGTTCGATTTCAATAATGTGCCCCAAAACAGCAGGAGCCCCTGCCAAGAAGATGTTGGGTTCTGCATATGCGCGGGGACAGCAGCCGTGACCCCGGTTTGAGCGCAACACCATGCCAAAAGCAGATGGAATTCCTTGGGTGTGCTGCTGCGAGGGCCTTGTGCTCCTTACCGGGCTGACTCGACGTGTTAGCGCCGGTCTGGGAAAACCCTCGTTGGTCACTGAGCAAAAGACCATTTGGGAGTAATATGAGGGAGGGGACTGAAGGATGCCGAAATTCCTGTCTTCTCAGAAACCCACGCTGCGGTGCCTGACGATCAAGAGACTCCTGGTATTTTCCACCATTCGATCTGTGATACCTGTCACTGACTCTTCTGGTGGTTTTTAGGGTTCCTTAGTAAGTGAGGCTCTGCACTGATCGCCGCGGCCAGCCTGGGAGCCTCGCGCCTGGAGTCCACCATTGAAGAACCGAGAGAGCTTGACCATCTTGGCGAGCACAGACCGGATCCTTTTTTAACCTCATATATCAACTCGACCATACCATGATACCGTCAAAAATAAAAGGAAACCTCCAATCTGGGGCATCGGCATCTCAGGAGCGCGGTTCAAAAACCCGATGATGGGTGAGGGAAGATGGCATTTTCATGTCAGGTACCCGGCCGTCCAACGTTGGTGTGGCTTCTCCAGCTGCAGCCCGTATTTCTGTGGAACCCCTCAGAGACGGATAGCGCGTCCGGTGCAGCCGCCGAATCCTGCAGCCACCTCTCATCACCACCGGGCTACCCGTCCCGAAAGTGTGAACGCCCCTGCTTTCCTTCTGCCCCCCATCATCATGCCATCTCGGCCCTGGCGCAAGACTTCACGTTGCACAGATTTGATAATAAAACCGCAATTAAGGCTGTCGTTGAAAGCGCCGTAAACCCGCCAAGCGAGCCTGTTGGAAGGATGTGCTGAAAATAGCCTCTTTCTCCTCCGGGTAAACCGGTAGCGAAGCGTGCTGAAATCTCCGGACTCTGACCGCGATGCTGTTTTGACACCACCTTTTGACAGCTGGCCAATGGCCACTTGTGCGCAGTCCCCCAGTAAAAGACACAAGTCCCCGACATTTTAAAGCACCTGACAAAACGGACGAACCGGAGATGTCTCTTCAAGGCCGAGACCGCAAAAGTTCTCGACCCTGGAGTATGCCTCGGTCCCCCTCCAAGCACGTCGAGCCTTGGACCTCGCTGCGTAAGGTGGAGCAGAGATAAGGGGTGCTGGAACAATGGGAATGTGACAGAGCTTTCGGTGTACAAACCCCATACCCAATTTGACAGCTGGCAGTCACCTTAAATCCTCAACTCGTTTAGTCCAAATCTATAATAATATGAAACAGGAGGGAAAAGCCAGCACCGGTTACCCATATGCCAGAACGTAGAATGTCCAATGTAAAAGACTCGAATAAAACTAAGTAAGGTAGTCCCAATTTCATAGTGTTGGCATGCAGAATTTCGTCTGTGGCCCTGTTCTCTAGATGACAAGCGAAGCTATCACAGCCGCTTGAAGCGTTGTTAGTTAGGTGGCCGCGTAATGCTTTCTTTGACGGAAAGACGTCCATGCCTAGCGGGAAGAGACTCTCTCTCTCTCTAGAAGATCGGCACCACGATATCGAACAGCAGCCAGATCCTCTTACTCCTGTTGTTATATGTATAGACTTTGGAGCACCTTCCTCAAGACCTGAAGCCTGAGCCATGCTTGGACCACCAGGAGGCTATCCTCCGGGACCGACTCACCTCACCCGCCCCCCTCCCCCACCTGCCCTTAATAAGAGCAAGCTCGACAGCGGCTTCTAACAAAATTCTGTACAGTCACCATAGTGTTTAGTTAGGTGGTCTGGTGCCTTGCTCTGTAAACACCACTACTCAGGTTCAAAACACTGCAGGTTCAACCCCTGTAGTGGGCGCTCTCTGCAGTAATCGGCGATTTTCTGGTTGCTTGACTCCTATGTTCGCTCACTTTGTAGGCCGCGCTGGGGGATAGTGGGTTCGGGGGAAAGATCAGGCCGGTGATTCTCTTTTTTTTTTTCTCTTTTTTTTCTTTTTTTACTTTTTCTTTTTTTGAGGGTATTTTCTTTTCTCTTTTGTCTATAGCTTCGACTTTTCTTTGAGGTTTTTTGTCTCTCTAAATTGTCATCCGACTTGATGTTCTCTTCCATGTTGGACAAACTTGGAATACAGTGGCTATAGTTCCAGCTATCTGTTCGACTTCGTCCCAACCAACTTCCGCATTGCCGTCATGAAAGGCCTTTGCCAGTCAGGTACTTTAGGCTTGCCTTTAACATCGCACAGACGGAAAGACGATACAATTAAGTCCATTGTTACGGTGCCCTTCTGGTTCCAGACATGCCTTTGTTGAACTTCAAGGAAAGCATCGTTGAGCAAATCCATCTCTAGGTATCTATATGTTGGATACCTAGTCGATGAAACTTGCCGAAGACTGCTCCGTTTTCTCAATAGTGTATCTGTTTAATTGCATATCAACCAAATGAAAAATATTGTTCGGGATTTAGTTCTTGATCAGACGCCTTGCGTTGCCTGTATGTACTTGGCTAATCTAGTTTTGAAGACCCAGTACCTTGTGATCTGTTTACCTTATCACCCTTCGCGATAAATCTCCGTAAAATCCCCATACGATAATGGGCATTGGTTGAGAGACATACTCTTCAGAATTTGGCAGTTTGGATGAAATTCGCGGTAGCCAATCACTAAGGTGACACGCAAATCCTATGCCTACAAGACACCTCGAAACGGGACTTCGAGATCGAGAATATTTTGCAAATATATAATGTTTTGTCGCAGGGTTGTCTTGCTGCAGATGCAAGCTATCGGATGTTCACCTGACACCCTAAAATTGATTTATGTTCTGACTTCAAGTCGAGATCTTGCTCTCATCGTATTTACCTCAACGGGAGCTTGGGTGTGATGTTTCGACACCAACTCAGCTCGACTTAGAACAGACGTTCCGATGTGACTTGTATTATGGACGTCTATCAAGTAGTTGTAGCAGTCTCGGAGTTTTATATTGGTTCCCCGAGAAGTCGAAATGCTTTGGACTACAGAAGACAGGAAGAGAACACCCTGTGCTGTAGGTAACAAGTCCTCATGTGTATCCCAGCTCTGGCGCTTGGATATAGTTCCCTATCGCCTCTTGAGGAAAGTCGCTGCTAGTTGAGTGCATTTTCTTAAATCCCTCGAACCTTCTGGGCATTTGTCTGGAGAGAAGCTCATATATGTCTCGCCTATCCTGTGTCGTGCGAGCCATCTCACATGGTCACGGGCAGAGAGATAGGTTACATCGTCCAACGCAAGAACAGCTCAGCACAAACAGACGTCACTGGCCCAGGGCCCAGCAGATGGCAGAACGTGTGCATGTCGGCATACGATCAGTGGTGTGACATTGTCTCTCACCCCAAACAATCTCATGAGACTCCAAACCAAGGTCGGAGAAACTTTTTGAGATAAGAAATTGCAGAAAACGCCGCTTGCGCCATAGGGCTCCATTCTGGGGTTCGATATTGCAGAGGTGTTGTCGAGTGACGGACGTGAACTGGTTTTCGTCCAAACTGCCAAGAGGGGTAGATGGGATGACGGCAGACCGTGGCATCCAAGACCAGGAAAGCCCTGGTACCACGACGACCCTGAAAACAACGACCAGCAAGCACCAAAACACCACGGTCGATCCCAGCTCGCCATTCCAAGGCGTGAGGTGATCGTCATAGGAAAACAGCAAACGCAGCTTCATGCGGCCCAGGGTCTGTAGGGTCGAGTCCCCGATCTTGATTCCCCCGCATAAACGACAGCACCTGGTGGTCAGTCATCCCCCATCGCCCTGTCAAACTAGCCACTAGCTAGCGAACTGGACAGTTATTTTTGGTGGATCAGATGGGATGCCCGGCATTGGGCGGGGAATCTCTAACGGCGCTCGCTCGGCAGTTTTCTTGATCTTTGAAATTCTCTTGCAGATGGCAAACAAGCGCTAGTAAAACGGCGAGAAGTCTTTCTTTTGCCCCTTTAGATAGTCTCACAGCAGTTTTCTTGTGGTACAGTCTGCATGGCCGGTGTATGGCATCGCAGCAAATTTGTTGGGGCACTGGCGAATGGTCAGGTTCAGTGGCTGTGCGAGGTCGGTTGTTCCCCTGAAGAAACGGCCCCGGCCAATCATGTGCTGCCGAAGTGGCTCGCGGCGGCTGGGCTGGCTTGAAGGGCGCCACATTGAACCAATACGATGGACGAATATCGCAAAGCTGCATCTTGCGGGACTCTGGGCTCTCCGTGCAACCTGCTGAACAAGGTGCCACTCACAACTTTTCCCGTCCTCTTCAAATCTCAAATTCATTCGCTTCCCCTTTCGTTTTCACCCACGCTCGTTTCTACCTCGTTTTACCACGTTATTTCTAATTTGGCACGCACGCACGCCGCTCCTACAAAGCTTTGTCGAGATATCAGGATAACTGGGTCACACGGGCCTTTCATTTCGTCCACATTAGACGGCTTTGTAACGGTTCCCGTCGCGCCTTGGCCATCTCCTTCGAAACCGTCACCTCGCACGAGACCAATTTCGAAAGGACGCAACATCGCTGGGAGACCGACCCTATTTAATTTTGGTAAAAAAACAAAGACTAGGTGTCTGACTGTCACGGACTCAACCAGCCACGATGCATATCAGAAAAGCCCTTCAACTATTCGTTTTGGGGCTGTCGGCCGCCTCTGTCGCCGAAGCTACGTTTGTGAGCCCAAGACTCGCCCGACATGAAAGAGCTCTCCAGCGAAGACAAGACGATGGCGGCGATGCGCCGCCCAACTCTGCCTCTGACGCTGCCGACGAACCACCGGCGCCATCGACGTCAGATGCCCCAGTGACAACACCAAGCACTAGCTCAACAACACCACCACCACCCGTCACATCATCAACCCCGCCGCCTCCTGAGGAAACTTCCATTTCGGTCACTTCCAGCACCACGACGACGACAACCCCTCGGCCAGGCAACTCCGTCTCTTCCTCCTCCACATCGTCGACCACCGCCCCGCCAGACCCCGACACAAGCGATGAGCCCACCACCCACGTCCAGACCATCACCAGAACCATCGTGACTACTAATCCCGATGGTCAGGAAACGACGGTCATCGATGAAGTTGTGACTACCTCGACCTCGGTACCACTGCCAAACGGAGGTGGCGGTAATGGCGGCGACACGGATATGTCCACAACGACGCGCGACACGGTGATCGGCGTGGTGGTCGGTGTCGGCGGCGCTGTTGTTTTGGCTGGTCTGGGTTTTGTTGCCTGGAGGATTTGGGGCAAGAAGAAGCAGCAGGAGGAGCAAGACACCTTGATGGATGATTACAGCGCGGTTGGCGAGAAGCCAGACACGATTGGATCGACCAGCACACGCACTCCCTTTCAGAGCACACTCGAGAGCTACCACGCGCCAACACATGTCAACACGGCATCGAATTTCTAACGTGCTCTTCTCACGGCCATTTTCTTACCTGTCGATAATTCTGCCATTTATGGGAAGCCTCCCGGAGTTTTTTTTTTTTTTTTAACGGTTGCAACAACTACAACATCATCACTACTTTGCATGCTCAGTGGACAAGGACGATTGTTTTCTTGTCCTCGCCGCTTGAAACGAAACCCAATGTGTATCATGGTGGAGGACTAGACAATGTGTTGTTTCGCTCAGGAGCTCATCACAAGAAGCGTTTTGCCTTTTTTTCTCTCTATCGGGTGGTTGGTTCTGGTCAGCATAGATTGGGAATTTATCCTCGGCGTGTGGCTGAGGGAGGGTTGTTTATTCGTTACTCTCCTTTTACATTATTATCTTTGTTTATTCCCCATCCTCAAAAAGTAACGACATGGCGTTGTGAAAGAGAAGTTACCGTTTAATACCAATATCGACTGCCTACCTTCCTACCATCTACGCTAGTAAAAATTATGAAAATCTCGGTTCTCGAAGCTTTTTGAGATGAAGAGATGAACGAAGTGAAGCCGAAAGAGGAGCTTATGACTCCCCGCTTCATTCAAACTTTTTGAAATGCCAGAAATTGTCGGTTGAGAACTAGTGTGCGAACTTTGTCTGAATGGCAGGTGTCACTCTCATCTGATCTTGGGATTTGGTTTGGTATCGAGTCAGGAGCTTGAAGCCGGCGCCGGCGCAAATTCCGGGGGCGATGACGGCATTGGTGATGCAAGGGGCATTTCTCTCGAACTTGATTCAAGATTTTTGCGTCATGGGAGATCACGTGCATCGTTCTTCTCGGGGGAAAAGTTCTTGATTGACGGGTGGTGCTCGAGCCTCGTGGTAAATCATGGTTGTCTCAGACAGGTTTCAGGGTGACTTTTTCTGTGGGAATAGCTCCATGCGCAGAAACGGGGATTGGGTTGGGGTTTGACAGCGCGGGGTAGACATGCTGTAGTGGTTTAAGTTTAATATCTTTTGAGGCTCGTCTTTTACCATCGAAACCTGGGGTTTTTGATATTGTTGTTGTGTATTTTGAAGGGTTCACTTCGTCCTCTCTTTGTGATATTGTCAGTTCGTCCATCCAGGTGATGGTAGGTGGTCTAGTTCTTCATTTCTGAATAGCATTTTTTTTTTGTTTGATCAACGGCATTTCTTTGATACCCCTTTTCTGTCAAAATGCGTTACCTCTCCTTTTCAGTTTTTGCCCTAGGCATCACCACCACCTCCGCCACCATCCTCGTCTCGGACGGACACGGCGGCGTCATCCACAACCCTCGGTACACCCACCAAAGAATCGACAGCCGCAACGTCAAGATCGACAACCTCGCCCTCCACGCCGCAGTCCGAAGGTTCAACGTTGAGCAACTCCACAACCTGACGAGCACTCTCCCCGTGTTGATACCCCGACAGGCGGCAAACCTCCAGGTTTTTACCTCCGCTTTGGGGGGGGCTACGGCGCCTGCTATTACCAACTCTGGTGATCCTGACAGACCGTTTGCTGTCGACGGGGATACCTTTCCCGATTTTGCGACGGCGAGCAACAGGGCTTGTGACAACCAGAAGAATGCCTGTGCCAAGATTGCGAATGAGGGGGGCCAGAGGGACGGGGAGTTGACGGTGGGGGAGTGTGACAGGCAGATGGGTGAGTTTTGCTTACTTCACACTTACACTGGAGAGGGATAGCATCCCTAGATAGGGCTGACATAGGAATAGAACAATGCAAGAGTGCGGCGCTTTCGGCAGCCAACAGATCTTTTGATGGCGCCGCGGGTGAGCAGCAGCAGCAGCAGCCACCGCCGCAGCAAGGGGGCGGTCGTGGTGATGATGGAGGACAGAGGCAGGATCCGAATCGGGGGCAGGATCAGGGACAGGATCAGGGACAGGATCAGGGACAGGATCAGGGACAGGATCAGGGACAGGATCAGGGACAGGAGGAACAGGCGCCGCCCGAGTCGGTGCTGGTTAGTTCGGATGAGAATTTTGATTTCTTCTGTGATGTTTAGGCCTGGGAATTCGGGAGGCGTGGGAGACTGATGTTTTTTCTTTGGTGGGTATTTACAGTAAGGGAATCGGGAAGGCAATGGTTGGTGTAAGTGACGAGGAGGCCGGGATTGGGCAACATGGAGCACTGTTGTTTCAGACAACTCGCCATTGGGCACGGAATCGGGCGTGGGAGGCGGTTTTCCGCCTTTTTGTATATCAATGGTATTATTGGGTATAGGGTGTTTATGAAGATGTCACGAAGGTCCGGGTTTTGCTCATCTGAATTCCATTCCATGAGGCGAGATGGCTATCCCTACCGTTGCTGCACGAGTCGCTGCCCGATATGCATCACCGTATGCATCACCGTCAAAACATACAGAAGTGGCGGGACTGCCAAACGTACGGCCGGGTCCCATCAAACAACTCATTGTTTCGGGAAGTCTGGCTGCTTCGGCCGGCCTGGCTGCCGATAACCAACCCCCCGCGATCTTCGGAACGGACCGAGACACTGCTGATTGTACGGAGTACGGTTGAGCATAATCATTTCATCTGCCAGCATTTTGAAAGGTAAATTGAAGATGTGATGCAATTGGCTTCCGTGGGAGTTCAAATGTGGATCCCGCCGGCCTGCCTTAGTGCCAAGGGAAACCATGCGCGCGTGGCCTATGCACAATGTCGTGGCCAGTCGGTTGTCGTTTTGATGGCACGCTTTCCGTGCTGTTTTGGTTGTTTTCTGAACTTTTAAACTTTTTCGGGGCGAGCCAAGTATAGTTCTAGAGAGCTGGTAACCTGGAAGTTGAGGAGGTAAAAAACCAGCCGCCGTTGCAAAACCTGGAGAAAGTTCTACAAGTTGTGTCTTTTGCCTATGATTTCTTTAGCATCAAAGAACCCTTACGATCAGCCCCTGTTTGCTTCTTCAGGTGTCATCCAGCCAACAGCACCGAAATTACGGATTGGTCTGCTTCGTCCAGCAGTGGAGCGCGACAAGGCCCCGGCTCATTAAAGCAGGTGTTCCCAGTCCGAAAAAATAATTGCTAGTTGGCCCACGACACCCTCTCCTCGTCCTAACCCGGTCTCTCCACCTCCCCTCCCCATCCCCATCTCGAGCCAGACACACGGTCATTCTCGCGTCCCTTTTACAGCTGCAAGCTGCCGAGTCGAGTCCATCGCCAGCCTGCCCTGTTGCGCATCCATGTGTTTGTGCGGATCGAACCCCTTTACCTTTCTTGTCGCTCCTTTAGCCTCAGTTTAATTATTTCCTTGGCCATATTCACTTCGCCTGCCGACAGCCAACGTCGGACACGCGTCGTCGCGTCCAGCCCGCCCGACCGTTGCTGCATCTGTATTCCCTAGCCACCTCCCAGGTTTCCCCAGGAAATCCGACGTGGGAGTTTTGGGCTTGTTTACGGAGACGATACTCGTCCCGCCTAGATAATAATCGAGGACCAGTAGCAGACGACGCTCAACTCGTCTGCGCTGGCTCTCGGCCTGGTGAGTAACGCACCTAAACCCAATTCCATCGCTGCCGTCCAACCATCGACCACGCTGAGCCACCCACGCATATGTCCCGGCAGCCAGCTCACCCCCCCCCCCCCCGCCACCACCAACATGTTCGGCTAACATTGGGTGTCGCTCCCAGTTTCCTAAAAACGTCTTCCTTAAAGTTGTCACCACAGACTCCTCCTCGTGCACTGGCACAGGACGGCCCTCTCAAGCCGATCTCCAAGTTGCAGGCCTACCCACCACCATCGATTGCATCGTCCCCTGCCCTCTCGAGCGCTTCCACTGCCGACGGCGAGGCATCCCCCGTACTACCGCCTCTGCCAGTACCTAGATTACCTGAACGAGTCCGTGGTCTCTTGAGGACTCCACCGCCCGCCGCTGAGAGATCAGGAGACGAGGATAGCAGGGACGAAGGCTTGGCTCCTGGCGCCACCGATTGGGGTTCCCCCTACCCCTCGAACCTTCGAACCGACAGCACCTCTAGCAGCGACCTTTCTGGGGACTCTCCCATACCAATCCACCGCCTTCAACTACAAACCCCCTTCTTGCGTCCCGCCCCGCTCATCGAAGAACCGCAGCCGGAGCCCCCACGGCAGTCAGGCCTGAGTGCGGCTGCAGCTGTGCTTGCGAACCGAGCCAGGCGCATTGCGCACGGAATCACAGAGGATTGGATACGTCAGCACACGGCTGCTGGAGGTGACCAGGAAAAACGACATTGGTTCAGTGACGGAACCGGCGATAGTGAGAACTCTTCACTGAGCGGCTCATTTTCCGGTGAGGAAGCTGCGTGGTTGGGATACGACGATATCAACCTTGAAACCCCACGACCAAGAAGTCGCGAGACCGATAACGGACGGTGGCTGTCATCCGGCCTCGACCGCAGAAAGCAGGCCAGTAACGAAACGTTGAGACAATCCCACCTGGACCGTGCAAAAGAAGCCCCGGCCGCCAAAATGGTGTCTTCCGACGAGAGGTCAACGCCCGATAGCGTGGGCAACCGCGGAGTCACAACTGACTCGTTGTCGGCCACTCAGGGGCGTCTCAACCTCCCTGAGAGGCCCGGCACACCGAAACTGAACGTAATCAGCGGATCGGCGAGTGTGACGCAGACAGAGCATAAGGCGCCATCAACACCGTCAAGAGCGGCTGTCAAGCGCGCGTCTCTGAGTGCGACCCCCCGCGCATTCAGGAAAAAGGTACCTTGGAAGGGTAAAAACATCATGGTATGCTTCCCGAGCAACGACCGACGGGGTCAGCCCGGCGGGCCTCCAATGCCCCTTACCGAGACCCAGGTGAAGGGCATGCTTCGAAGTTGGGAGGAGCTTGGGTACAACACCGAAGGATTCGATTTAGCATCGGATGCACAAGAGCTTGGGACTGCGGAGCATTCACATAGTAGGGGATCTTGGCCCGACTTTGATGATGTCGCACGGGAGCGGCAGAGCGGCAAATACCCAATAGTCCTTCCCGATCTCAATGGTATGTTCTCGGATGCGAATTGTGCGCTTTACTGCTGCTTTGTTTCTAACATTGTTCACCGCTTGCAGCCTGGAAGAAATACGTCGACGAGCTCAACGAGGCCAAACTCCGCGCCCTGGGCGTTTCGTTTGGCGATGAAGAACCTCCCCTCCCTCCGCCGCCAGCGATCTCCCCCGCTACGTCGATGAGCCGGCAAACGTCGATGCAATATCCGCCCCTGCCATTCTCCCCACCGATTCCAACGTCCTCCGCATCGAGCAACCAAGCAGTCCCCGGCTTCCCATTCAACGTGCCGTTCGTCACCTCTGCCGCCCAGAGTCCAGGTATCCCGGCCGGCGCATCACCGGGGCCGTTCAACAAGTTCAATCCCCGGGCGTCTATCTCGATCCCTTCGCCACATGGGTGGTCTCCCTCCATCATGCTCGGGCACCGTGTCGGCTCGCCCTCGCTCGCAAACCTCAGCGCCATGATGTCTCCTACTTCCCCATTCTCTCCTGATGGGATGGGCCCTGTCGGGCCTGTTGGACACCAACGGCATCAGTCACTACAGTTCCCTGTCTTGCCTCACCAGTTCCAAGTGCCAGTCAGAGCCTCGCCGCGCCTGCAGGATCTATGCGAAATCGACGAGGAACCGGCAGAGGAAGAGGCATCGAAGCCCCACGAGGCCGGCTTTGTGCACCACAACGCTAGTGATAGCTTGCAGAAGGAAATTGACGAGGCTGAGTATCACCTCGAGGAGCAGATGCGCTCCCAGCTCGACAATGACGAAGACTACAGCCCCCACAACGAAAACGATAAGGGAGAGATGCCTGCATTGCCGTCTGTGCAGTTCGCGGCTCAAGCCCCTCAGTTTAGTCAAGCGGATGGTCTTGTCTTGCATCACCCCAGACCGCACAGCCGAGGTCACTCGCTCTCTCAGAAGTTTTATACCGAAGACGACGCAACTGTCGAGGGTGGCTACAGACCCACGCTACAGGGCATTAGTTCGCACTTGTCAGAAGATTCCGAGATCGAGACCAATCCGAGTAATCTGGGAACTCCTGTTCAGAACTTTGATTTTGCCAAGATCGCCCACCAGCGGACGCTGTCGAATGACAGCAACCCATGGCAACACAGTGAGCCCGGAAGGCCGGCTGCTAACGGCAATCACCAGCCACGCGTAAGCCACGGCAGCAAGTCTTCTTTCTCGAAGCTCAATGTTGAGGCTCCGGAGTTCAAGTTCAAGCCCGCGAACTCGTTCACTCCAGGTAACGGGTTTGCCTTCTCAAACTCCTCGTTCGCGACCCCTGTCTTCAACGCAGGGTTACCGCAGACCGTTCCCAATGCGTTTGGTATGGCGGCTCCGTTGCCAGCGCCCGTTCCAGCTCCTGTGCCAGCTCCTGGCCCTACCAAGATTAATGTCAACGCTGCGCCCTTTTCGCCTGGATCGAGCGACTTTAGCTTCTCAAGCTCAGGCCCCAAGTTCAGACCTGATGCTCCCGCCTTCACCCCAACCGGCATCCCCGGAGTGACTGCTGGTTCCGTGAAGAGCACGAGCAAGCCTGGCTCCATCTTTGGAAGCATTGATCTTTCTGCCGCGGACATTGTCAAGCCCGCGAAGAAGTCGCAGGCCGTTCCTATCACCAAGCCTGAGGATGAACAGCCCGATGAGGAGCGTGAGGGTGGCAAGGCCCCTGGTCAGTACACTGGCGAGGAGACACGCAGCAAACGAGCCAGGTCTTCGGTTGCTCCCGATGATGATATTGCTCTCTTTGCGGAACGTACAGACGACCCTACCTTGGTCGTCGCCAAGCCAGAGACGGTTGCCGAAGACGATGGACCGGTGGAGGACAAGTCCTTCGATGAGTCGAACAACGGCCAAGAAGACACTGCGCAGTCATCCATGGTCATTTCAGCAACACCGGATACCGAGGCTGCAATCAGTCCCTCTGAAACTTCACCGGACCAGGCGACTGTTCCTTGGGCGCCATTCGAGTTCAATAAGCCGACTGAGATGCAGGCATTCGCCGAGGCCGCGCCATTCGAGCCTGGAAGCTTCAAGGCTGGCCATACGAAATCACTTTCAGCCACGGCCAAGGCCTTCGTTCCTGGCGTGCCTGTGTGGGAAGACGATAAAGATACCACTCCTGAAGCTACACCTATCGTTGCCAACGACGAACATTCAGGACTCAGTCAAGATGCCGCTGAAACAGTCGTCGAGTCTATCGAGCAGCCAGAGGAGGACCTCGAAGTGCCGAGTCCCGCTGCCACCCGATCACTCGACAAGGAACTACCCCCAGCTGCTAAGGGGTTGGCCGCGTCCCGTTATGCCCGCTCCTCCCCTCCACCTCCGCCTCCACCCAAGCAAAGCGGGCTCTCGGCCTCCCGGTTTGCCACCGCTCCCTCCCCGAGCAACGAGCAACCACAGCAACAAGTTTCCATGCCTGCTTCGTCTACTGAACTTGATGACAAGCCCTTGCCCTCAGCTCCGGCGGAGGAGGCTGCTGGGGATATGCTTGCCGAACCCACCATGGCTGATCTGGATGAGATCATGCGTCGACTCAACGAAAATCCGGATATGGGTGTGAAAAAGACGTATAACAACGAGCACCAATGGGCCCATGCTGACCCAGCTCCTCCTGGGGGAACGTCATTGGAGGTTCCACTTGACGCGCCTCTGCTCCGCAGCGAGGCTCCTAGCCCTAAGCCAAGCAGCCGTCAGTACGATGAAATGGCCGACTCCCCAAGGACGTTGTCTGCCGAGCCTGAAGATCCGTTCAACGATCAAATGCAGTACACAGAGGGTGCAGTTCAGCGCCTCAATGGAAGCGAGAGCCTTCCTGCTAGCGACTGGGAGGGCACCTTCACAGAGGACGAACAAACGAAGCTTGAGTCGCGTGTCAAGTTCTTTGACGGCCGTGTCAGCGATCTTGTTGATGGACTGCTTGCTGCTCGCCTCAAGCCTTTGGAGCAGCTTGTCTCTGGTCTTGCTCGCAGCGGAAAGCACCTTCATTCTTCCCAGCCACGTCGCAGTGTGTCGGATACGGAAGATGGCGACGACGAAGAGGATGGGTTGACTCATCTCAGGCGCCCTGCGAGCCCCCGCCGGGACCGCAGAATGCAGCAAATTCGTGCGGCCGTTTCCGAGGCGCTCGTAGCTCACCAAAAGATTCCAGCAGAATCGGCTCGTTCTTTGGCGGGCGAGGACAATTCTCGTGTCCTGTCTGTTTTGGAAGAGATGAAGACACAACTCAATGTCAGGGCCGACATTGGGAGTATCGTGGAGCAGGTTATTGAACGGCGTATCCCGCCCGCGGCTGTGGATAAGGATCATGAGATCAGCCAGTTGCACGCTCGGCTTGCGGCTTTGGAGCAGCGTCTTCGTGATAGCGATGCCAAGCTGGCAGCTGAAACTGCCGCTAGACGGGCGGCCGAGGATAGTGCCGCCAGGGCTAGCCGTGAGCTTGAGAATGCGGCTACCAAGATTGATGTTGAAATGATGAACAAGAGCTCCTTGGGGCAGCGCATCAACGACCTCGAGGAGCGTGTGCACCACGCCGAGCATCAGGTGGAGGAGGCAGTCAACGGTAGAAGGGCTGCTGAAGATCGTCTTGCAGAGAACCAGCGGTTGCTTCGCATCTCTTCAGAAGAGGAGACTCGTCTTCGTGAACACGTCGATACTAAGGATAGCGAGATGAACGAGGCGCGCAAGGAAACTCTGCACTGGCGGGGTGAAGCTACCCGTATTGCTACTATTGCTCAGAGACGGGATAAGGACCTTGCTCAGGCGCTTGACGAAAATAAGGCGCTGCACAAGCTCATTGAGACCCTTGGCACCCAGGTCGAGGAGAACGAGCGTGTCCGTGACAACTATCGCACCAAGTTGTTCTCTCTCCAGGAGGACATGGCCAAGGCTGCAAAGGATATTGCTGAGGAGAATGCCCGTCATGCCAAGCGGGAGCAAGGCCTTGTCGCTCGGCAGGAGGTTCTCGAGGCTAGACTTCAGGCCGAGGCTCGAACTCGCGAGCGCATTGAGACTGAGCTCCAGAGGCTGGAAATGGGCGAGCGCCAGGGCATGCGCGCTGTCGCTGAGTGTAAGAGACTCGAAAATGTTCTCGCCGAGATGCGCACCGAGAATCACAAGTTGCACCAGAGCGCCCTCCGCTACCAGGCCGAATTTGAAGAGGCTAGGGAGTCTGCTGCCCGTGAGGTTCAACGCACTCGCGATGCTATGCAGAGCGAAATCGACGCTGCCAATCACCAGGTCAACGTTGCTCGCAACGAGCTTGAGGACCAGATGGCGAGACTTAGAAGCCAGCTCGACCAAGTCAAGATGGATGCTGACACTTCCAAGGCGCGCCTTGAGATGCTCTTGGAGGAAGCTGAAACCACCAAGCAGACCGAGCTTGAAGCCCTTGCTGAGAAACATCAGAACGAGATGGAGGACCTGCAGGCACGCTACGACCGCCAGCTCAGCAACACCAGAGAAGATGCCCACCGCACTGAGCAGAACCTGCTGGAGCGTCTTAGCATCTCCACCTCCAAGTCCGAGCACCTCCAAGACAAGGTCGCCCATTTCGAGGAGAAGCTTGAGATTGCCAAGGAGGCTGCACGGGCTGCTGCTCAGGCTGCCAAGTCGTCTGTTGGTGGTGCGGAATTACCTGCCCAGGTTGGCGCTTCCGCGGCCAGGGAATTGGGAGTTCCAGAGAGGATTTCGCCCCAGGCTCTGCGCGAGTCCATCATGGTCTTGCAAGAGCAGCTCCAGGAGCGTGAGCAGAGAATTGAGGAGCTTGACCAGAAGCTTGCCAAGGTTGATCCCGAAGCGGAGACCAAGATTTCCAAGCGCGACGACGAGATCATCTGGCTCCGTGAGCTTCTTGCCGTCAGACACTCGGATCTGCAGGACATTATTGCTGCTCTCGGACGTGAAGATTACGACAAGAACACGGTCAAGGATGCGGCGATCCGTCTCAAGGCCAACCTCCAAATGGAGGAGCAGGAACGCGAAAGGGCACTCAATGGTGGTTCTGCCATCAACCTGCCCAACATTGCCGCCACCATTCGCGAAGCGGCTACTCCCCGCGTTGCCCAGGCTGTTGGTCCTTTGGCGGCCGCGTGGGGTAACTGGCGCAGGTCGAGAGATCCGTCGTTTGGTGCTGCCAGCAGTGTACAGTCGCCCACCGGGTCGACTAGTGGCAGCAGCACCACACCATCCAAGAGCGGCCCTACTGCGAGCGGCTTCCTCGGGGGTCTGTTGACACCTCCTGCCTCCAGTCTTAGACAGACGCCAACCGCCCCTCCAGTAAAGCAGCCGACTGCTTTCTCGAGCACCGGACGCCGCTTCACTGCCCAGGACCTTGCCAACCGACCTCTCGGGCCAGCTTCTGCCGCCGTGCAACAAGCGCAACTAGAGACGGCAGCTGCTGTCCCCGCTCTCCCCTCGGTGTTGAGCACCCCGCCCCGTCGCACCGTCTCTTCCGGACCAGTGACACCGCCGATGCGGGACAACGCCTACGACTCCGATGCGCAAGACTTTGACGATGCCGAATTTTATGAGGAATGAGCACGTCCTCAGGAACCAGCATCATCATCAGTCCGTGTCTCTAAGCCCACGTGGCTAAAATTATTATAACCCCCTGTCTCCTTTGTTTATTTTCTATTGTTTGTGTTGTCGTCAATCAAGATGGAGGAGGAGAGAGTTGTAGATAATGATGGATGGGAACGCGAGTTTTGGCATGAAACACACACCAATCAGCAACATGGTTTACATACACAAACACCCATTCACACACTGAGAGAAAAAAAAGAAAGCAAAAACTAGAATGATACCCCTTCCCCCTTTTATATATTTCTCTCACTACCAGATTGTTGTTGTTGTTGTTGTTTGAGAAAACTTTGGTAATTTTGGCTTTTTGTCGATAGTTGTTGTTTCTGAGGAGGAGGAAAGCAAAGTTCGGTTTTAATCAATTCACTGTCATTGTCTTTTTTTTTTTTAGTTGGCACCAGCAGCAAGTTTGGTTTTGGATGTATGATTCTGTATATTGCCTTCTCTTCTGTCTCCCTCCCCTTAAAAAAAAGGGTGAGCTTTTGAATGTTTGTGTTTGTTTTTTTGTTATGCATTTTTTGTTGTAAATTGAGAATGAAAGATAAGAATGGTCACATGTTGCGAGACGAATAGTTGCTGGCTTTGGCATTGGCGTTTTTGTTTTTTTTGTTTTGTTTAATTTTGTTGATAAAAGTACACCACCCAAAGAGCAGTTCTCTCAGACCTGATAGGGTTATTATAAAGGAAGGGAGCGCAGGGAGGGTTGAGGTTGAGGTTGGGGTTCGGGGGGAGGGGGACGGTGGTAGGGGATGTGTTGTTTTGTTAGTTGAGGTTGCTGTTTGTATATAGCATGGAAGAGCAGGCAGAGTAAAAAAGAAAAAATTGTTGTTTTTAAAACGTTGGAGTAGCCCACACGGTGATGTGAGATGGAGGAGGAAGGGGAGTCCTTGTTATAGAAAGGGGCAGGGTGGGGAAGACCCCTGATTATATGCAGCCCTATCGGAATATTCCGATGCAGGTTGGACAAAAGTGCCCCCTGAGAGACCCCATGATTTAGTGGGGAAGGTGATGTGGGGAGGTAAATACCTAATGGTGAGGGTATCGCCATTCACTGCCAAAACCACCTGTAGTTGCAAGCTGAAAATGGTGGTGTTCATCCCAAGTCCAAGTCTGGGCGTGATGTTATGATGTGTCAAAACTGTCGTTGTGCTACTAGCCTGCGACGCTGGGGCCGTAGAAGTGTCAGACCCCTTGAGGACGGTAGCTATTGGTGTTTCTTAAGTCTCAAGAAGCAATGGGGAGCACACAGAACTCTGTTTGTATATACAGTGGCAGACATACCTCTACGGCTATGAGGTATCACAGCCTGACGCCCAAAACGAACTGCTTATCTCTATCAAGCAAACAACAGCAATGGCATCAACAGAGACTCCGTCCTCTTCTTACGATTTGTTGCGGAACATGTTCATAACCCCTTCACTTTCCAGCTAGACTTCCTCGAGAAACTACTTACTAACGCCGTCGCACAAACAATTAGACGGTATATATCTCAACACAGAAAAGGAAAAGAAGCGCACCTTGTTCTGGCGGACTGTCTTCTGGTTCACGCTTTTGCGCCCTATCTACTACGCAATCATGATTCCGGTGTGGTTATGGAGGAAAGTACGAGAAAAACGACGCCAGGCGGTTGAAGATGGTGAAATCCGGGCGGTTATACCCCAAGAACAACAACCACGATCAAGACCCGGAGACGGTCAGGAACCTGCCCGCAGGTCCCAAAGCCGCACTGCTGTCTACCCAAAGCTCCGGGCCTCCCATAACCAAACCGTCATCACTGCGTTGGACTGTCGAGAACAAAAATGAAGAGGATGAGGAAGAAGAGGATCTCCGATCGAGTCAAGCTCTTCTTCGAAGCCGCGGAGGGTGAAACAGGCACGGGGCAGGCACTGTACTGGCGACAGAGCTTTACTGTAGTAGCAGCATTTAAGATCAATAACCGCTCAAGAGCCACGGCTTTATCATTCTAGTCATGGCAGGAGGAGCTCTTCTTCATGTTGCAACGAATCCGGCACGTGAGGTATTTGCCAAGAGCAAGTATGGCACGGAAACTTTGCAGATAGCTTGATCAAGGTAACCTGCTCTGCCCGCACTATATTTCCATACTTTACACGAACCCCCTTGTAAGATTCTCGCATGTGCAGATACCTCAACCTCTCACGCCTCACCGCCTCTGATGCGGAGCAAATTGATGGCGGTATACCTACTTCAAAAACCCCCCAACAAAGGCGCGCTCACATGAAGAGCCATGTAAACACGCTCACGAAAACCCAGGTTAGAACCTCTGCATGAGGGCATGGTGCTCCAGGTGCGGCGTTTGGTGGTCCATTGTTGTTGTGGTGGGTATCGTTGTTGTGATGATGATGGTGATGCCAGCCCGTGACCAACCTACCGACGAGGCTGGTTGCGTTGAGTGTCATCTTGAACAAGGCAGGACTTGTGCTGGCGTGTTCGAAGTTGGAGTTGGTGAAAAGATCGACGAGGGTCTTCTTGTAATAGAATCGCTTGGTATTCTACTGACCACCTGTCGTAAGTTGATTCAATGGGATCCTTGTTATGTTGAGCACAGTTGACTGTTAGCTATCATGCAACAGTGGGCAGAACACGTCTACGTTAAACCTGTGGGGAGACACTTGATCAGAACCCTGACGGCTAAAACATGAAAATTCAAGAAATTTTTGAGATGGAAGATTAGGGCAAGCTTCCTGACTTGGAAGAATCAGGGATGATGGTTTCAATCCGATGTTGACAAAGGTTGTCTTGGCATTCAGGGGATCATGGGCAGCTTGTGTTCCCGCCCACACGGCACAAGATAACACTGTCTGAGAGAACCCCGCCCGCTGTTTTGCTTCGCAAGGTTATCGAGCGCAAAACCTGGTCGACCAACCGTGGCAAATAATGGCCAGGTGGCTGTTGATGTTCATCGCCGCTGGAAACAAGCTTCACTTCAACTAGCTACCGATAACAAGAATCTAACTTTTTCCAGGATCGATATTACGGTAGACCAGAGAAAGCATATCGCACTGATAAACATACAGTACATCGAGGAAACAAGGGAATAATGGCGAGTGTAGTTATGACAACGGCGTCAAGCATAGCCAGTTTTATCGGTGTGCCTGCAAAATGCGAGGGGAGCTAGCCGTTGGTTTGACCCCCAGCAGATATCCTTTCGGGGCTTGATTGGGAGAGTTTACTTGCCGAATCTGGCTTTGATGAAAATAGCGGCGCCAAGGGTGAGGCAGATCCAAGAGAAAAGGAACCCGAGAATGAGAAACTTAGAGGCGGGCATGTCAAGTATGGTGTTCGATGTTTGGGTTGTATGGACATTGAGCGGCATCGGCGTTGAAACTGATGAAGTGGTCGTGGTGAGGGGTGGGCTTAATATGCTGAGGACTTCACTGGCCAGCTGCAGAGTCGTAGAAGTTACATCGCACATAGGTCAGTTTCAAGTTTGCCGCAATCAAGGTACCATAATACCGTGCTCAGGTGCTGTTGTCGAGAGGCCTTTTGGGACTCAAACTATTCAGATGAACAAAACGACTGGGGCCAAAGTTGCCCGCTCAGTGGTGATGCCAGTCAACTCAACCCTCCCAGTCAACTCAGCCCTCCCCACCCCCAACTCCAACCCTACCAGAATGATCAGCCCTTTTACAGAAGAAGACGTTTTCATGCTCATATCAGCATCCTCACCTGGTGGTGCCCCTGGGTATGCCTAAGCCTGTTCATATTCGCAACAGAGTGTACGTCGCCTCCACCACTTCCCACTTTTGCCAGGCAAACTAACTCACCCAACCTCCAGGGTCCTGCTTTTACTACACCATCCTCCCCCCGTTCTAGACCTTAATCCCCCGC
>NW_001914853.1:2070179-2114398 GCF_000226545.1 Podospora anserina S mat+
ACGCAGTGGTGTCTAGGGGGGGGGGGGGGGGTAGTATACTTCCTGCGAGACTACGATCAAGGGCGTCGGTCTGACGCTTTTGTCTTCTGCGGGGGAGGCTGCAGACGGGCAGGATGTTGGGACGGGGACGAGGAGGGCCAGGACGGTTTAGTGCCCCTGATGAAAACAGGGTCATGGGGACAAAGGTTTGCATAGATCGTGTTTGAAGACAAGGCAAAAAACCAAGTGGAAAGACTATCGCCTCACACACAAATCACTCCTTAGAATCCACTTTTCCCCTGCCGTGACTTCTTTTCCTTCGTGGAGCATGCAATCGTCGCCGTGTTTATGTAACAGCAACATGCCCGTCTCAGGGCTGATGGGGATGGCTTCTTTCTTGGTTTGTCGATCGTTTGGGTAGAACACTGTTTCGCCTCCTACGCAACCGTCGGTGGAGGAGGTGAGGTAGAGGAGAAGGGTCCAGGTGGTTTTGACTGGTAGAGAGGGGTTCTCAGGGGTAGAAAGGGTAAGGTTGTTTGAGTCGTCATCTGAGAAGTGCTGTCAGTCAACTTCCTCAAGGGTCTGGCCAAGAGCGGCTCCCAAGTCCGATGACAGGGAGAAGAGGTTGTGATGATGTGTTGATTGTCTTGGATATGATGTGGTGATCGTCGTTTGTGGTTCAAGATGGAAAAAGAAACGACAGATTTGCGGTTGTGTCGGATCTTTTAGGCGAACTCGGTTCGTGCATGTCTCACTAGACCACCCTTTCTTTGTGTGGGAAAAACTGGCGATTGGACCAGGATTTGGATGGGAAATATATGCATGACATGACTTACAATGCGCATCAAAAAACTGTCCAGGCGTGTACCGATACACTCTGATATTCGGATTCAACCCTACGACTTCCCCTCCCCTGATTCACAGCATGTCAGTACCACATAATATTCTAGGCCATGTCTCACAGAGGCTCACCACAAATGAGCCAGATCCGGATTGTCCAGAACGGCCTCCTTCAGCCCGGTTTCGCTCCATAATCTTTCTGCAAAGAGTGGGTCCTGGACCTGGAACCTGTCATTTACCCTGACGGCCATCCCCCGCTTGGGTTTGCCTGGGGTTGTAGTCAGGGGAAGGGTCCGCAGGAACGAGACATAGTCACGGCACAGGTTCTTGGGGAAGAATGACCGGAGGACGACGACTTTGTCCTGGATCGGGGAATCGAAGTCGAGGCTGACTACCGGTAGAGGCGGTCTAAACACCGGCCAGTCAGGGGGCGTCTGTTTGGTGGTGGTGGTGGCGGCGGCGGGGGAGGAAGAGGGGGTTTGCTTCTTGGGGTGCTTGTCTTTTGCCATGATGGACAGTAGTGGACGGTGGCAGACGGATTGGCTTCCTCTAGTGCCGTGCCGATGAAGGTGACACGTCAAGTCAAGAGACAATGGCTGACAGTTGGGTGATAGTAATTGGCTGGTAGAGTGTCTTCGGTGTCGTTATGGTGATTGCTTGTCCGAGATGGCTGCTGTCTGCATTAGCATGTCGTCTGATATCTGAGCAGCGGCATGCATGTAGCGACCCGGCGCGCTTCCCAGTTTTCCAAGGATGTCCCGTTCCGGACCATTGGTCTACCCAAGCATGTCTCACTTCTCAGCCTCTGAGACTGCAGGTGGCTCTAGTTGGTGACACTGTTCGTTGACTGACAGGAGGAACGGCAGGGGAACATCCTATTGGGGGATGGGATATGCCTGGCAGCTTGT
Source organism: Podospora anserina S mat+ (assembly GCF_000226545.1). NCBI lineage: Eukaryota > Fungi > Ascomycota > Sordariomycetes > Sordariales > Podosporaceae > Podospora > Podospora anserina. The sequence goes on from NW_001914853.1 coordinate 2,071,907, forward strand.
GGCGTGTCAATTGTCTCATAGAGAGAGGGGGGGAGAGAGATGTGTACCTGGGGTGTGCCGCGACCAAAGCGACAACCGACGAGAGTGGTGAGATGCTCGTACCCTTGTTACTGGTGCCATAGTTCACGAACGAGGTCGATCTGAGGTCGATTCCAGCGGGTGCGCCAAGGCGCCTCGATAACGTTAAATGCATCGCCCCGCGAAATAGCACGCCAGGGAACAGGGGGTGACAGCGCCGGCCAATGACAGGCCAAGACATTCCGAGACACCAGACCAATCTTTTCCAAAGCTCCAACGACAGCTTTTCAGAACTCACATCCACACCATCGACAAATCGCGACGCTGTGTCCATTCTTTTTCTGGGGCTGTCGGTCCGTCTCTCCTTTCGCCTTCTCTCGCTCCCAAATGCCGCTCCTCAGTTTCCTCGCCAGTAAGCTGCTCGGCGTCGAGCCAGCCTCGGAACAGGCAAAGAAACAACAGAATCTCAATGTATCAACAACAATAACAACAACAGCAACAGCGGTGCCTTCAACGGCAAGCCCCACTGGCCCACAACCGGTGCCCACATCCGCACCGACACCACCATCAGACAAAGCTACGGCGCCAGCTACATCACCGAGACCAAGCCAGCAGCCCTATGAGCGACCGCCATACCCCCCTGTCTTTTCGGAACGCTCACTCCGGCAAATGGGCTTGATGGCCGCCGGCGGTGGCTTTCTGGCCCTCTCCATCCTCGTCACAAGACGGGCCATTGCCAGGCAGATGATCATGTCCCGGCTCAAGTACTACTCATCCAACCCAATAGCGCTGCCGTCGCAGCCGTTGAAGAGGGATCCCTTGATTGCCTTCACCGCCCTGAACTATGCAACTCTGAATACCATGGCCTTTGGCATCATGTTTGTGGGAGGGTTGTCGTGGGCATTCAACATCTCGACTCTGGAAGAGCTGAGACAAGCCTCGCGGTACTCCATGGCCCGGTCCATCAGCTCGGCCATGGGAGGTGAGGAGGACAAGGAAGCCGAGAAGGAGCTCGTCGAGTGGATGGCAAAGCAGCTCAACATGGATCTGCCCAAGAAACCAGAAGATGGATCGCCGGCATCACCTCCGGCGGATGATAAGCCAACCAAGACACCCTGATGGACAGCCAGCTTGGAAAGGATTGGCTCTGAAGGGGAAAAAAAAATATCAACGACAGCACAACGCTAGTGTAAAATCTAGCCTGGGCTGTACGATAGATCTTTTTCCGATGTAGATGGTCTAACGGCACACACACATAACGAACCGGGGTCAGCCACATACGCCCTCGTCATGCAGGCGTGCATGATTGAATCAGGAAAACGCAGCTGTTAGATCAATCCATCTCGACTCTCCTGACGCCATCTTCCCGCTCTTGCATTTTTCCATGTCGTGTGCCATGTCGGGTACCGCACTCGTGTTATAAATATGCCCCATCATGGCCATGCTGTCTGTCAGTCCCCGTTTTGTCTGGACCGTCCAGCCTCTCTGATACACATATCCTTTCTGGGTGGGATCTTGCTTTTTTATTCTGGTGATATCCTGCTATTTGATCCTTGTTTGATTTTGAAACACATTCTCGCCATGTCACCCTTTGAAATTCGAGTCCATTGCTACACCCTCGAAAACCCCAGCAATGAGCACCACCACCTCGAATCCCCGATCAACATTCTCTCTTCGTTGACTGCCGATCCCCCACCCAGCCATATCATCACTCGAGCAAGAGGAGGAACTCGCGACAACCACGTCGCCTACATCTCCATCTCTTCGCTCATCGTGACCCAGCCTTTTGAGCGTCGGTCATACTGCCATGGAATTGTGGAGTCTGACAGCCCTTGGCCGAGTGAAAAGGGGGACAAGGTCTGGCTGAGAAGCGATATACCGTTGCTGGTGGGGCATAAAGGGGTACCGGTGTATAACATCACCAAGGGCGTGTGTTGCGAGGTTTGGTATGCCAGCGTTCGTTCCTTCCAGTTCCCACCCTGACTAGCTGGTTCCTTCCTGCCGTTTGCTCCCCTCACCCTTGCCCCTTCCCACATTCATGTGTGGCTCCTTCCCACATTCATGTGTGGCTCCTTCCCACATTCATGTGTGGCTCCTTCCCACATTCATGTGTGGCTCCTTCCGCCAGTGCTGTTTCAAGCCGTGGCTCCTTCCCACCATGGCCCTTCACCCAGCGTTGCTCCTGCCAAAACAACACTTGCACTTTTGGTTCCTTCCCCACATTATTACCCCTTTAAACACACATTAGCACATTTACCCCTTTGACACATTTCCACATTCCCACGTTCCCCCCGTCCCCCCTTTCCAACCGGCACAACCCCCCGCCCTCCACTTCCCGCCCAATATCACTTTGAAACATCGACATCTCTCTGACAAACCTCTGTTCAACAACCAGGATCGACAGCGTCGGCTGGCGCTGGGACAAACAGTCCATCTCATCCGCACCACAAGCCAGACGCCCCGACCCAAGGAAGCTGATCCTAGCAGGACCGGCAAGGAACGGGGGTGTAGGAACCGGTATCATGAGCAGGGATGACGACAGCGCGGCAAAGATGCAGATGGCGATTATCTCTGCCGGGGAAGGGTCTCCAACGCGAGATGAGGGAAAGATTCAAGGCGGTCAGGTGTTACGGGGTGGGTATCGCCACCACCACCACCAGCAACAAACTCAAAACCAGATTCGGTGTTTAACCGTCAGGGAGCTGGAGGAGGGGTGGGAGGATGTCATTGGGAAGAGGGTAAGTTTCCTGCCTACCTACGCGGAACACAATATTTTGGACGTGAGAAAAGGGGCTAACATTGTGTTGTTGGTAGGGCACCCTTCTGGCCTCGGGGTCGAATAATGGGGGTGAGAATGTCAAGGTCAAAAGGAGGGCGGTGGTGAAGAAGATGCCAATGTAAAAATGCCACAGTGAAGATTTGATATAAAGGGAAGCTAATAGTTGACATAATCTTTTATAAAAGCCACTTTCATCAAACAGTGACAAAACCCAAAACAAATGACATCAAACTCCATTCCCCAACTCCAAAAAAGACCCGTACAAAATAAAAACTTTCCATCAAGCTCTTAGAAACCCAGGACTCTGCTCACTCGCCCCGCTCACCCCGGTCCTGTCGGCCCAGGTGATATCCACCACCGCCCTCTCCGTATCCCACGGCACAACGCTCGCCCACCTCGGCCACCGCCTCACAAAAACTCTGTTCACCGCCCTGGCCAGGGCACTGGCCGGAAACGCGAGAACCCCCCAGTTCGCCCACGCCGCCGCCCTCGTATTTTTGCTAGCAAACGGCTCGAGCATATCATTGACGAATGCCCTCCTCCAGTTGTTATTTGACAGCCAGATCCGCCGTTCTTGGTCCAGCGCTAGATACAGCACCGAGGAGAAAACAGTCGTGAGGATAGACAGGCAAATGATAAGCGAGGCGGGGGAGGCAGTATGGGTAGATAACTTGAAGGGTGCCGGTCTGGGAGGGGGGGGAGGAAAGGATGCATCGTCGGCAACAGAGGGGGCGGGGGTGGGGGTTTTCCGGAAGGCAAAGGGGTCGACTGGGGGGGTTTCTTCCGTCTTCGCTTGTGGCTCTGGCTTGGGGGGAGGACCGCCATCGCGGCGCATGGGGAATTCGGTACTTTCTGACCTCTCGTCCACGTCGGAAGCGGAGGCTCTTCTGAAGGGGTTGGAGAAGGAGTCCAGGGAGGGGATGTACGATGCTGTGGAGAGGCGGCGCGGTGGGGATGAGCGTTCACTCCTCGGACTCGGGACGCTGGTGGGGGTTCTGGGACGGGAGGGGGGGACTCTGGTCGAGCTGGTGGGGGGGGAAGGGATGTTGAAGGTAGGAGGGGTGAAGGTAGGGGGGTGGTAGTTTTCGGCGTAATTTTTGGGGAAGAAGCGCCAGTGGATGTACCTGAACAAGTATTTCACCCAGGCGAAGGCGTAGCCGACCATGTCGAAGGGGGTGGTGAGGATGAGGAGGATGGTGGAGTAGAACTCTGCTGGGGCGGAGAGGGCAAAGAGGATGACCCAGAGGAAGGAGGTCAAGATATGGCAGATGACTGTGGGGACGGTGGTGGAGGCGGAAAAGACGCCATGGCCGTGGTGGCCTTGACAAGTGCGGCGGCTTCGTCGGGTTGACGTGCGGTTGCTCGCCAGTGAAGGGTCGTCGGGCTTCACTGGCTGCGTTTCCGCGTTGGTGCCCTCTTCAATGACGGTCACCATCTGACCATGCCCGCAACAGCCGTCACTGAGGGCATTGTAATACAGCTTTGGCGCGAAGTACTTGAGCAGGGAGCAGAAACAAGCCGCCTCGGCGTGTTTGCTGTGGGTTTTGGTAGAGTAAAGATGCATCACCTTTTCCCGAATCAGAGACTCAATACGCCGGCGGCGGGTGGCGTATTGATCTTCAACAGCATCCTGGTTGACGAGGATGTTGGTAGTGACGACTTCGAGCGGCGACTTGAGCGTGTCTTTGAGAGACAGGTCCTCGACAGGGTCGTGACGGAGAATTTTCTTGAGTCGTCTCACGCGGGCCTCAAGTAGAATCTTATCGTCCATGTCATTCCTGTCGGCGATCTTCTTCTTGAGTGTCTTGATCAGCTGCTTGAGCGGTTCAATATAATCAGGTTTGAAAACACCGTCCACCCATTCGCTGTAGTCATTGACCCATTTCTCGAGCTCGTTAGTGATCCCACTCAACTTGACCTCGCGCTTGATGACTGGGGCAACCTCCCATACCAGATCCTCAAAATAGTCTGCGCTTCTGCCGCTGTCCAGATGTCGCTTTACGCAGCCGTCGACGTAGAACTCCTCCTCTGTCGAAAGTTTCGTTCCCAGCAGTTCCGTCTCAAGCTCATTATACCTGGTTCTCAGCTCGTCTCCTTCTTCGTGTCTCTTGATCACCACCTCCAGAGCATCCGCGAACTTGGACGTAAGATAGCGCTCATATTCTATCGTGCCCTTCCGGGCCTCGATTTGCGAGGCGATACCCTGTTTGCATTCTTGCAACCAATTCAAGCACAGGACCGCGTCCCAGCCCGGGTTGACGCATAACTGAAATTCCTTGTACGCTCTACAAACGTAGAAAAGCTCGTGCTCCTTCCGGCTAGTGGGGGCGAGAAGAGTATAAGGGGGCTGCCCGGTGACCTCGAAAACTTTCTTTAAAGCCGTCTTCATCTCTGGCTCGTATCGTTGGAGCAAGGGTTTCAGGAATGAGTTGTCTAGCTTTCGATTGTCTTCATCGGTAACCATAGTGACGTGTCCCAAGATTGTGATGAACCCTTCAAGCACCTTGTATAGATCAGGGTTGAAACGATCGTCGAACGGGAAATCCTCTTCAGGGCCACGGGGAGTTGAGGGGGAGGAGCCACCGGAAGCTATGGAAGGTGATTTGGCGTGGGATTCCTTGGGCACTGAGGGCTTTGGAGCCTCTGGAGACTTCTTAGCATCGCCGGGTGACTGCGGCTCCCTGGGTGGGGATGAAAGAGCACCCTTCGGCGATGGAGAATTCCCCTCCTCAGACGCGCGTATGACCGCTTCGAGCTTTGCAAGATTCGCAGAATGAACGCTGCTTATCTCATGCTCGAATGGATAAGTGTTAGGAGATGTCTCTGGATCCCCCGTTTTCTCGATGTCAGTACATATAACCTGTCCGATGGGAGATGGGATACTCACCCGGTGCATTCTTTTCAGGCTCGTCCACGAAAACCAGGTTAGGCGGTGCCTTCCTCTGCGTCACACGTCTGCCCGTTATCAGCGGCGACCGTTCTTCCCTTGGCTTCTTTGAAGGAGTCACGGGCTCGGGCTTGCGCCTGGAAGCCTTCTCCGCAGTGTCTTTCCGTCGGTACTGATGCTGTAGCCGTTCAATGCTGGATGCAATCATATCTCCCTCGTGCCTCAGAGCAGTAGGCGACCCAAGCCCGGACCGCACGCGGGACCGCCACCCAAGAAGCATCTCGTTGAGCCCTTCCAGCTCTTTGATCATGTTCCGAGCCGCATCACGAGTTTCTTTTGCCTCCTTTAGGCCCGGCTCCTGCTCCTCTTTGTCTTTCGCCGGGCTGTTGAACACATCGTACATGGAGTTGACCAGATCGGCCAGCCCGCTCACAGTCTCGGGAGACGGATTCTGGTTCTTCTTGAGTTTGCCGGCCTGTTCCAGGATCGGTTTGGCCTTTTCCGCACTCTCACGATGCTGATCTACGTTCGCTTCGGTCTGGTTGATCAACTGGTCAAGCCTGTTGAGCTGGGGAATGTATGCTCTGCTCGCCCTGCCGAAGTTCTCCACTTGCTGGCGAATTTGATTGATCTGGTTGTCGCTGTCAACCTCGAGCCGCCTGACCTTCTTTTCCAACTCCTCGGCTCGCCGCTTGACTCTGTCGTACTGTTCCCAAAGGTCCTTCAATTCTTGTTCCTTCTTTTGAAGCTTCCCAGACATCTCTGACCGCTGCTCTGACAGCATATCCCGCAAGTGCCGAATTTCGGCTTGCACCTTCTCCTTCTCCTTCTTGAGGGTTTCTTCATTCCCTTCTCTCAAGACCTGCATGGCAGTTTCCAGGTGGTTACTGGCGGCCTTTATATCTTCATTTTCGGCTTTCAACACGGCGTTCTCATCCTTCAGCTCCTTCATCCACTCTTCATATTGCGCCTTTTGCGCTTGGAGACCAGCGGCAGTCACTGTGACAGATTCGATGGCACCCGTTGAAGTGAGCTCGGCCGCTGGGTTGATAGCCTCGAGAGCAGCCCTGAGTCGCGCAACCTTGTCTTCCAGTTTCCCGACCCTGGCTTGCGCCGCTTCTGCTTTGTCTTCGGCACGGGTGATATTTGCCAAGTAATCGTCCCGTTCTTTTCTCGCAATATCGTCGCTCATAGTGTGGACAACCCGGCCGTCTTCGATCACGGTGCCGCCAGGAGTTGTCTGCAGACTCTTCCTACTGCTTAGAGTCTGGTTCAACCTCCGATTCTCGACCTGTTTGACTCTCAGTTGTTGGGTCAGGTCCTTGACCTGGTCCTCCAAGTCATGGTTCATGTCCTCCAAATTTCCGATGAGATCCTCGGCCTCTTTGTTTTGGTCCTTCAGGTGGTAGTTTTCGTTGGTCAACACTGAATTCTGTTCCCTCAACACGTCCCGTTCCACCCGCATATCCGTCAGCTTTTTACACATAACGCTCCCGCTTCGCAGAGTGTTCATCCAGCCTTTCATCGCACGGTCGTAGTCTAGTTCGAGAAATCTGAAGCACGTAACAATAGGCTCATTATCGTTGTAGTCAAACCATTTGCCAACCACCTTGCTTGCTTTGATACTTTTCCAGAAGCCCTCGATAGGAGGATCGGTGGCAGTGGCCAGCAGCTCGCTGAGCCTTGACTCCCCGGCTTTGCTCCACGAGCTGAGGTTCCAAGGATCATAGGAATACCTAATTTTATATATGCTCTCGGATTCTCTGGCATTTGGACGCCTAGGTCGAGCTGGCCGGCGTGGGGGGGTGCTCATGGTTCCCATCTCTGGTGAAGCGCGCGCTTCCAGGGCTTGCGAGTCATGGTGGTCCCCAGACATTGTCGCAGAGCTTTTTGCTGGTTGTAGACGTGTAGAATAAGCAGGCGGCTGGTAACCAAATAACTCGCACCGAGAAAACAAAACCCGGTGACATTTGCGAGAGCGAAGGTCAGGAGCTTCATATCAAGCAGCACCGAACAAACACGGGAAACTGGTGGACTGCACAATGAACGGAGCAACTGGACAAAGAAGCGTTGCGGTCTTTTGCCGCCCAAGTTTCGCGACATCATCGCGTTACAGACAAAGACTTTGGGCCTGTAGATGCTTGCGGATGCAGGCCCAGAGCTTTCCACTCGAACAACTAAAACAAAGAACACTTCCCCCGCCCGATACCGGTCAAATTGTAAGTAGCTGTACCAAAGCGGCTAACCAAACACGGGCAACTTACTGGTAACTAATTACACGGCCAGGAATTTCCAAAGCCATAGCTCTTCCTCCATACGTACCACACAGCAAAAATCGTCCACAGCTCTGGTGTTGCAAACCCTCAGCACACTCAATGTCGCGTCAATAATACCAACCACGTGCGCCAGGTCCAGTCTGGTCCTCTTCTTGACGGTGTGGTATTATAGGCTGCTTGATGCCAAAAGCCTCGATGATAGCGCTCCACATCTCCATGTCGATTGACATGATAGCCTGATGTCTCATAGGCGCTCTGGCTCGTGATGCCGACTCGGCCTCGTCATCTCGTGCCTTGTACGGCACTGTCACTCAGTGTCAGCATCTTTCACGGTCCGCGCAAGGCTTCAGGATTGTCACGTACCAATACCTGGCAGGCCATTGCCGTCAAATTTGAGCTCGATATTGCCCTCGTGCAGCAAGAAACTGACGTAGAACATGTTCTCTACTGTTTGGCCATACGAATGTGGGTTGATTACGAAGCGTAACAGATCCACATTGCCACTGCCGTTAAGACCAAGCCCATCCATCACCTGCCGCAACTGTTCTTCCGAGAGTTCAGTCCCACGGTCCGCCTCAAGTTGTCTGCACTTCTCTCGGGCCAAATCCTGAGCTTTTGATTCATGGGCTTCCAGCCGGACCAGGATGTTCTTGCAAATGGAGGGAAGATCGTTCCTGGTATTTCGCTTGAGGTCTTCTGCCCGGAGTTCCTGAGGTCGTACCTCTATAAGATTGCTGACTTTGAAAGGCGCTGACCGTTTGGTGACCTTTCGGGCCTTCTTCTCTATCGAAAGCGGCCCCAACAGGAACCCTGGCACGGGAGGCCTAAGGATGGCTGGTATCGCGGCGTAGCGACCGAGGTGTGTCCAGTTGGCCATGTCGCCTTCGTCGCCGATATCCTCCTCGTCGCTGCCCAGAGCTCCACGAGGCTGTCTCCTCCTTCTTTGGGTGTTTGATAACTCGGCAGCCTCGTCGTTCTCGATACCACCGCCGTTCCGCATAAACGTAGAAGCCTTAGATATAAATTCATCCAAGTCAAGACCGCCGACGTTTCCTTGTCCAATCTTCTGTGCTCGCTTGACACTCATGTCTGCGATCGAGACTAGGACCCTGGCGTCAATTGCCGCCTCATTGGTCTGCTTGACCCTAACCAGGGTCGCGTCCTGCTTATCAAGTATGCGAATCAACGGATTGTGATCCTCTCCGATAAGTCGGTCCTGATTCTCCTTTAATTCTCTCCATGACTCCCGCATAGACCGTTGGATCTGGCGACGCTCCTGCATTGGCTGTTCCGGGTCGTACTCATCCCCATCGCCGTGGTCCGCTTGTACTGATGGCTCTCTAACTCCGCGACGGCTGGTCGATGGGTCGCCGCCAATATCAGATGTACGTTTCCGAGAGCTTCTTGTTGGGGGCTCGTTCTCTTTACCTCGCCCACGGACGGCGAGGTGATTGCGGTCGTCCATTTTGCTAGAGATGGGATCCAAGATTAAGCCGACGATACGGCGAATGTGGTGAGTTTGGTGAAGCTTGAGCGAAAGGAAGGATAGTATTTATTACAATTATTGAACGGTAATTGAAAGTTGAGGTTGACTGGTGACGGGAACTGAAGAGGGGAGGTGGTATATCTGAAGTTGGAAGACACATTAATGAGTGGGAAGACGCGATTGCTCGCCAAGGAAAGTTTAGGCAGCTGAAGTGGGGTGTTGGTTCAGCTGGAGAAGTGGGGCAGAGCTTGTGAGCTGGAAGCGACAGGGTTCTTTTTAGTGGGCGTTTGCCCACTGAAGGGCATCTTACAGCGTGACGTTGCAGCTGCTGCCACCCGTTTGCGCAACAAGTGATTCCATCGCCGTGCAAAGACAAAGTTGCGCTTTGGTCTCCTAACGTTCTAATCAGAGAGGCGAGCTGATTGAATATAGAGAGAGACCGCGAGCTCTCCGTCACTCCCGTCGTTGTCGAAATGGAGCCCTTCTCGTTTGCCAGCTCCGACTCGCTTGATTACCCCGTCAGGATTCGTATGTGGGTTGCGCCGATGTTTCTGTTGCTGTTACTTTGCTATCATGGGCGCGGAATGTGCTGATAGAGAGTGGTGTAGCATAAACCTCGAAGGTGAAGAGGCACCTGTCTTATTTTCTACCCTCCTCGACAATCCCAACCTTCGACACATAGGATCCAACCAAAGGTCTGGCACTCCGTCCGCCCTTCTCCAAACAATGCTGATACCATCGCGTCTAGCCCCTTTTCCGATCTCTATGTCACAGTACAGGTGTGGGCAGGTTCCAAGCCGTTGACTGTCCCTGTTCAGACATCTTTCAAGACCTTTCGAGCCGAGCGCAGATGGGGCGAGTGGCTCGAACTACCTGTCACATACTCAGTCTTACCCCAGAATGCCTGCCTTGCGATAACACTTTGGGACCTTTCCCCAACGGGAGACGGACCTTATGGTCACAGAATTCCTTTCGGGGGGGCTACATTGCCGCTGTTCGATAAGGATAACCAGCTACACAAGGGTCGCCAGAAATGTCACGTCTACAGACATCTTCACGCGGACGGACACGACGACACTACAACCCCCGCTCTAGTCCCTAGGTCACGACCAAAAGACGGAACACCCGAGGACAAGGATGCCGCCGAGTTGGATCGTATGGAGACGCTATTCAAGAAGCATGAAATGGGCGAGATTCCCCGCGTGGATTGGCTGGACCAGCTTGTCTTTCGTGGATTCGAGAGGCGCGGCCTTCAGACGGCCAGGTCATCTCTCAAGGCCAAAGCCATCAGGCAAACAGAGGCTTCTCGGGATGACAAGTCCAGTGCGCAGAACGAGAAAGCGAAGCCAGAACCATCTGGGTACTTTCTGAACGTAGAGCTACCAAGATTCGACTTCCCTGTGGTCTTTGCTGACTATGAGTATCCGGCACCACCCATCTCTTCGTTCCAGCATCTTTCCTCGTCACAATCCAACATCCTACTCAAACCTCCACCAGAGGTCCATTTCGGCCCCGGTATCAGCGTCGACGACGACGAGGGCTACGAAGGCCGGCTGATCAGGGTGTATGACCCCGAGGTCGGTGCAAGAGACAACCCCGCCGAGAGCAAGCATCGCAGATTGGTCCGCAGCCAGCATCGTAATGGGATTCTGGACAAGGACCTCAAGCCAAATGCCAAGGTGCGGGATGAGCTGAATATGATCATGTCATACTCGCCAACCCACACGCTTTCGCCAGAGGAGAAGGACCTCATCTGGAAATTCCGCTATCACCTCACAAGAAACAAAAAGGCACTCACCAAGTTTGTCAAGTCGGTGAACTGGCTAGATCACTCCGAGTCGAAGCAGGCTGTTCAAGTCCTCGGGAAGTGGACGGACATTGATGTTGACGACGCCTTGGAGTTGCTTGGCCCGACGTTTGATAATTCGGCCGTGCGGGCATTTGCTGTTGAGCGATTGCGCAAAGCTGACGACAAGGAGTTACTTCTGTATCTGCTTCAGCTCGTCCAGGCGCTCAAATATGAACATATCTCGACACGGCCTGGCCATGAGGTCACACACGACTCGTCTTTGGCTCGATTCTTGATATCCCGGGCTGTTCACAGTCTTGCACTCGGCAACTACTTTTGGTGGTATCTCATGGTCGAGTGTGATGATAGTTCCATGGATCAGGGTGAGGAAACTCAAATGATTTACAAGAAGATTGCGTACGATTTCATGGCAGAGCTGGTGAAGCGCCCGGACGGGAAGGAGACCCGAAAGACGTTGCTGCGACAGGCTGAGTGGATTGCGATCCTCTCCAAGATTTCTGGGGAAGTCAAGGAGGCGAACGAATCCATCGCGAAGAGGGTAGAGCGCGTCAAGCACTTCTTGGCCGACCCCAAAAACGAGCTGGTGACCATCGACCCACCACTTCCCCTGCCCCTGGATCCTTCGATAGAAATATGCGGCGTGGTTCCGGAAGACACAGTTGTCTTCAAGTCATCATTACATCCTATCAAAGTGGCCTTCAAGACCACCTCTGGTCGGAAATACCCTATCTTGTTCAAGACCGGCGATGACCTCCGTCAGGATCAGCTCGTTATCCAGATCATCACCCTCATGGATAACCTATTGCTGAAAGAGAACCTCGACCTGAAGCTCTCCCCTTACAAGATTTTGGCCACCGGTACGAGTGCCGGCCTGTCACAGTTTGTGCCATCCATGACCTTTCAGGGCATCGCCTCCAAATACCGCGCCAACCCGGCACAGGCCTACCTCAAGCAGAACAACCCCGACGCCCAAGGGCCATTCGGCATGCGCAAGGAGAGTCTGGATACATTTGTCCGGTCGTGCGCCGGCTACTGCGTGATCACTTACATCCTCGGCGTTGGTGACCGTCACCTCGACAACCTGCTGTTAGCTCCAGACGGCCACTTCTTCCACGCCGATTTTGGGTACATCCTCGGCCGCGACCCGAAACCTTTTGCGCCCGCGATGAAGCTCTCCAAGGAGATGGTCGACTGCATGGGCGGGTCCAACTCGGAGTATTACCGGCAGTTCAAGCAGTACTGCTTCTTGGCGTATAGCGCGCTGAGGAAGAACAGCAACTTGATTCTGAACTTGTTCAGTTTGATGGTCGACGCGAACATTCCCGACATCAAGCTGGAGCCGGATAAGGCGGTGCTGAAGGTTAAGGAGAGGTTCCACTTGGAACTGAGCGAGGAGGATGCGATTAGACATTTGGAGAGGATCATGGACGACAACCTGAACGCGCTGGTGCCAGTGGTGATTGACAAGTTGCATGAGCTGGTGCAGGCTTTTAGGGCGTAGTTTAGAGACGGATTTGGTGTTCAGGTGGCGCTAGGTATGAATTTTGGGACGGAGAACCAGATATATAGTGGTGGCATTCATGTTCAGGAAGTGATGCCATCGTGCCATTCGCAGCGTCTCTTGAGCCATATGTGATCTTTACGTCTCGCCAAAAACAAAAACACCCTTCCCACTCCTAAACCCGCCCAGGGTCCCCTGAACCGCCTCCTTGAGCGTCTTCTCCTCCGTCTCCCAGTTCCACTCCACCTCCTGCACTGGGCTCTCCTTGAACTTACCCTCCCTCATCAAGTTCAAAATATCCTCAATCATCTTCTTCTTGCCCTCTGGGTTCTCCTTACCCCACTCACTCAACCAAAAGCCTTCGAACCTCAACCTCTTGAAGATCTGCGGCCCAGTCGGGAACGGGAAACTTTGTCTGCTCATCCCGCCATACGTAACCATGCACCCCTTCGGACTCAGCGCCTTCACCACAGCACTCGCCGACTTCCCCCCAACACAGTTCATCCCCAACAACAACGGCTCCTTCCCCCTCTTTGTCAGCTCCCCAAGTCGATCCCTAAAACTCCTGTCCAAGAACTCCTGCTCGGTCAGAACAACATTGGCTCCCAACCCGGTGAGCTCCTCCTTGAGCTTCTCCGTCTCTTCAGGTGTCTCCCTTTCCCGAACGACGTTGATACTCCTCAATCCCCACAACCTCCCAAACTGAACCGCCGCCCTGCCCACCCCAGAATTCGCCCCGTTTTGGAGAAACCACGCCCCCCCGGAGACGTCTTTCCCCTCGCGATACCACCGCATGCTGAGACCAACCAGATCGACATAGTCCTTCAGCATCCGATACGCACTGCACGGATTCACCGACACCGTCGCCACCTGAACGGGCGTCAAACCCTCCCTCTCGACCCTCATCAGTTTCCCCTCCGCCTCCTCAACCAAAGCATGAGTCCTAAAGGTTCCAAACCCCGTCTTGGCAGGGATAACCCAATCCCCCTTCTCCAGACCCTTCACTCCCTGCCCGACAGACAGGACCTCGAAGCAGGCCTCATTCCCCGGTACTGCCGACGGTTGGGCGGTGCCGAGGAGGGTGGTGAAGGGGGGCTTGGAGCCGTAGGTGCCCTGGATGGTGTTGACGTCTGCTGGGTTTACTGGTGCTGCGAGGGTGCGGACCAAGACGGAGCCGGAGGGGAGGGTGGGGGAGATGGAGTGGGTGTGCAGCGACAAGACGTCAATAGGTTCGCCAAAGGAGGAGAAGGTGAGGGCTTTGGATTGGTGGTAGCCGTAGGGGCCGGTGAGGTGGCGCTTTTGGGTGAGGGTAGGGGCCGCTCGGGGAGTGGCCGTGGTGAGAGCCGGACGGAGGAGTTTGCTGGTGGGGAGGCGGAGGGCCTTGGATGTTAGGCGGGGGGCTGCCATTGTGAGATTGAACGGCCGTGTGAGAGGTGAAGTGACGGCAAAGGGGCGAGGTGAGGTTGGTGAGAGTGTGTTGTGAATTGTTGACAGCAGCCTGCCCCGCTGAGAACCTGGGTGGATTGTGGAATTGCAGGGGATAGAGCTCGAGAAAGACAGCACCCAAACTGATGCTGAATACTGTAGCTTCAAGTTGCAACTCTAGTGTAAAAGAAAAGTAGCTATTGCAGTGTCAATTGAATCAGATATCTACAAACCCTCTCAACCTTATCACAACTTCCACCCGCCCAGCCGCTGCGTCGCAATCCTAACAAAAAAAAAAAAAAAAAAAAAACCCGAACCGCTCACCCGAGCCGATGACGTCTGCCTGAGCTCTCTCTCCACGGCCAGAGCTCCATAGCTCCCAGCCAATCACACCTCACTTCCCGTCCCAAGAACTCTATCTTATCATAAACCTCCATTTACAATTTCCCATGCCTATCTACATCATCTTAACTACAAATACCACCCCCATTATATGTCGCAAGCTCCCGTAATTTGACCGAAAAATCCCATCCGGCCTTCCTGCCCCCAAAGTGGCGTGACCCCTTAACACGTCCCCTCTATGTATGACATGCATCCCGAAGGTCAAAGCGGGATACGACCTTCATCACCATCCCTCCCTCCCTCACCTCTCTACCCGTCAATCATCTCCCTTAAGCCTTGGCTTGGGCGTGATTATCACTTCTTATACCAATCATATCATAATACACACGAAAAGTTGAGAAAGAAAACAAACCCCCCAAACTCAGATTCTCATTCCACCCCCCAATAACTATGCTCAGCTGCTAAAAATATGGTATAAAACGAAGTTGAAAAAAAGCCATGAAATCGTAAAGTTGTCGCGCTCTGAACCTTCCCCCCCCAAACTGCGCATCCCTCCCCTTGTCAAAAAGCTATGTATGTATCGTCCTCAAAAATAACAAATTCCCCTCCCTCCTCCCCATGAGAAAGAAGAAGAAAAGGTTCTCCCGCTTTTGGCAACCTGATGTGTGCAAGAGGGAAAAAAAAAGCGTGTTCGTGAAACAAAACCAGGAATAGACCAGCAGAAAAAGAAGGCGTGCCAGCCCAATCAAAAGCAAAGAGTCGTACACCTCAAGATAAGGCAACAGAGAGACATGACAGGAAAAAAACAAAAAAAGAAAGAAAAACATGACAGAATGGGGTAGTAAACATCAATGAAATCGTCAGTCGCAAATTCAGACTGCCCGTTTACAAAGAAACGAGCCCGGGTATCTTCAATCAACATGTCGCAAATTCACCCATCCCCCTAGCTTCCACGGTATTTTTCCAGGATATAATTCCATTCTTTGCTTGTCCCTTACAGGGCTGTCCCAAGACGGTTGGTTGATGTGTTTTTGTGGTGCGTTGCATGGCTTATTTGATGTCCTTGAACAGATCGCTGCCAAAGCCATCCTCGTCCTTGGCGTCGTCGCTCGACTTGAGCTCCGTCAGTTCCGGGATCATTGGTGGCGGGGGCCCGGTGGGCTTCTTCTCGTCTGTCGCGGGCGGAGGAAGTGGAGTTTTGTCGCTCCGGAATCTGCTAAACCAGCCACTCGACCGCTTCACTTTCCGAGAATCGGCCACACTGCTGGCGCCCCTGCTAGGAGGCCGCGATGTCCTTTTGCTCGCTTCCACTCCCTCTCCCTCCACATAGGCCGAGTTCAAAAGCCCGCGGCTAAAGAGGCGGCGAATGCTTCCGGGTCGCGCCGACAAGGTTGGGGAGGCGGGATTGTCTTCGGCCGGGCGTTTTACACCGGCAGTAGTAGCGATGGGTGGGACAGGAGCCGCAGCAGCAGCAGCAGCAGCAGCAGCGGCGGCGGCGGCCGTTGTGTTGCCATTCGACTTGACGGCCTCTTTCGGGGTGTCTGGCGGCGTGGGGACGGCCTCCTCTCGTATCGGCGAAGGGAGGGGCGGAGGGATGTCCGTTCCGTCGGTCAGCGCGCCAAACTTCAGGTCGAGGGCTGGAAGCTCAAAGCGCTTGGTTGCAGTGCCATTCGCAGGCTTCGCAGCAGCGGCGGTGTCCTTCTTTGATGGCATGTCGGGTTTGTCTTCGGAGACGGGTCTCGCCCAGAGCAGGTTGAATATGTTAAAGGTGAACGAGTGGGCAAGTTGTTTACCGAATGGCAGTGTTGGGATCGTCCGAGCGCCAGTGGTAATGGCGAGGGCAGTCGAATTGGATTGGTCCGCTACGGGGCGACTCGCACTACTAGACATCGGGATGTCGGAGGAATTGATGGCGTGTGATGGATACAGAAGCTCTGGAAACCGAACGGGAAAGAGGCGAAGGCCTGAGCGAGCGTGTTTGGTGTTGACAGGTGGGCTGGGCGAGCGATAGGTTTGTCTGGGTGGCCGCGCGGGATGTTTTGGTGCCGAGAGCGTTGGAGGAAACGAAACGTTGACACGGGAAACAAATGCAACGTTCGAGAGCCGGCAGGCAGGCAGGCAGGCAGGCGAGTTGTTGGTTGACCGTCGTAAAATATCGAGGTGGCGTCCGGTGAGAAACGAGTGAACGACGAGTGAATGACTGTGATGGTCGCGCTGGACCTGTGTGTGTCCGGAGGGCCTTCAGATGATAATGAATGGCTCTCCGAGAGAAAGTGATGGTGAGGTAAAAGTCTGGTGAACCCTTGTTGAAAAGAAGGAGGACCTGGACAGGAAGGAGAGAATGCTCCCTCAGCTCAAAAGGGAAAACACCCCTGGATCAGTGATGGTGCCCTGCAGAATTGCACCTCCGAGCCAAGCTAAACCTGTCAATTCCAATTGACTGGCAGGACTCCGCTAGAATGCGGGATGCCCTGTCACTTGGTAAGCTCGGGCTCGGCTAGGGACTTGGGATTGGTGATATAAACTTTGTTTCAAGCAGGCAAAAGAAAAAAACTGCCGTTTATTACCAACCTACGGGCCTACTTACCTGTACATCCCGAGCTAATAGGACTCCAAAGGCACCTGGATTGCCATCACCAACTTCAACCATCAGAAGAATCCCAAATACAGCCCTCGGCGGGGTCACCGAGACCAGCAGTTATCGTCCCCACCCTCCAAGGGACCGTGGCACCTCGCCAATGCCGTATTACCCTGCAGAGCGATGGAAAGAGACCCGAGAGATCATCATGAGCAAAGTTTCGAAGGTGGGGCCCAGGTGCTGATATGCAGCTACCAGTGCTGAGTTCCAGGCGATTGGTTCTGTGTCCACGGCGTTGCCCAAATTGATTAACAACTACCGAGCTGTGCCGAGTGCAGCTGTGTGAGACTGCGGGCAGTCATCGTCGTATATCTGATACTATCGCCATGGTCGAGCTGCCAACTTTCACTGCACATGAATCCCACAATCTACCCTCGTATTCCAGCCTGTGGAGAGACACGCCCCGTCATGTGCAAGCTGTCGCTATCCGTCCTAGTAATATCGTTGATATTCGCTGCCTCGAGACACGCTCTCCGATGATTGCAAAAATACACCAAGAAGAATCCCAAGGAATAGCCAGAGCGTCATCATTCAACGCAGAACCTGTGGCGCAGCAACATCCCATTCTTCCCCCCTATGCTCGTGAATTCGTGATCGCAAATATACCTGGTCGTATGCCAATCCGCCCATCGGCACCACATCCAGAGAGCTCTTCCACCCAATCCCACGCCGTCGCCACCAAGTTCACCGTGTCTCTGTTGTATGGATGGCACCGTATGGATAGCGGATAGCCGAAGAAACTGTATTGTTATTTTATTCTGTTTTTCTGGAGGACTCATGCCGATTTTCTATTTCGGGACGGCGTATTGCTGAGTCCACTGCTTCGCCGTCGCAATAGCTGCTTTCTCGTCCTCTTTCCAGCTCTTGGCAACATCAGCAGCAAGCGGATCGTCGGGGTTCGGGGCGCCGAGGAGGGCTTGAATCGAAAGGAGAATTGTTCGGATTTGCAGAGCAGGTGACCAATTGTCTGTAAAGGGAGCCCGAGTCAGTATGGTCCCGACTTCACTATCGTGGTTTTCGGGAACACCCACTCTTCAGCACATCAAGGCAGATACGGCCAAGCTTGTCAACGTTGGGGTGGAAGATCTTGGTAAGGAAGCGAATCTTGGGGGGTGTCATGGGGTAGTCGTCCGGGAGAAAGAGCTCAAGCTTGAAGACGCCGCCTAGAACAGTGGTCAATGCTTGCGAGCTTCATTCTAGAAAAACGGGATACAAACCCTCATATGGAGAAGACGAAGGACCATGGATCTCGACGTCAAAGTACCGTAGGTTGTCTTCGTGGGGAATGGCGCTGATGCCTGGGACACTGTTGCGCCAAAGTTAGTAAAGCTCAACGTAAACGCAAGGCGGAGGGCGCATACGGCTCCGCCATGAGGCGCTCGGTCTCTTTTTGAATTCTCTTGGGGAGAGCCATGGTGAGTGTTTAGGTAGTGGTGCGTCGGGACAGATGCGATGAAGCGCAAGTAGAAGGTCAAAGGAGGGGTAGAACTCCGAAGCGAGGACAGCAGGTGGGACGGTTGCGTTAGCAAGTGTGTGTTGACGAAGCAGGATCAGGTCTGTGGGACCTTCTGTATTTCGAGAAGTTTAGCGCAGACGTAGAGCTAGTGATGGATGCTTAGCAAGAAAATGACTGGCGACAATGGTGTTGAAAATGCCCAAGACAGGTTGGAAGCCTATGGAGTCATAGTGGGCTATGTTTGGCCAGGCCTGGCAGGGTTCTAAGGACGGCTGCCGACTGATAAGCGCACAGACCGCTGATCACATTCCTGATTCCGCCATTTGCACATCCCGGGGTTCTTTCATCAGCTTGTCAGAGGGTAATATGCAACTAAGCGTGTTGGCGCTGCAACATCGTTGAAGGTTACTTTGACGACAGTTGCTTTCACGAGCCTCATTGACCATCAGTTCTGAGAATATAGTTCCATCTCTGATTCTTTGATTGTCACACGACAATATATCAAGTTGATTCTTCGATCCAAACTGCCCAAGGTGCTGGGCCATTGATGGAGGGGTGCTGAGGTGTGGTGAGAAGGCAGTGGAGTGAAACTCGCTGGGCTACCTACGGTCATTCAACACCAAGGCGCTCAGGATGAGCCTCACAATGCTCTGCGGCCCTTATCTTTGACCATGCCTTTCTCCTTTGATCGATTATCTCAGCCTCCAGAGCAGGCAAAGGTTGTCAAGTCGGCTTTTGACAGCGAAACGTTTGATGCAGTTGGCACAATTCATGTGGATGGCCTGGTAGGCTCGGCAACCATCTCACCGTCGGGGCGAGATGTGGCCCTTGCATCGTGAGTAGTCACATTGTTATCATGCTGAGGAAACAAACAGAATCTAACATTTTACAGACCCAAAGGCCTCGCCATCATTGATCTCGATTCTCCATGGAGCCCTCCTCGTCGGCTGAGTAGCCACGGTCTGCCATGGCTTGTGGTTGACGTCCAGTGGTCTCCCTTTGCCGCTCGCGAATTCTGGGTTGCGTCAACAGCAAATCACCGATGTCTGGTCTGGAACCTGAACAAGCGCGATGATTCGTCATCTGGGGCCGTTGAACATTCCCTCCAAGCCCACAGCAGAGCCATCACCGATATCAACTTTTCGGCCCATCATCCCGATTCTCTTGCGACGTGTGCCGTGGATGGCTATGTTCACTGTTGGGACTTGCGGAGACCAAGATCTCCTGCCTTGACGTTTTGTGACTGGTTTGCTGGTGCGACACAGGTCAAGTACAGTCGTCAGGATCCCAACGTCCTCGCTTCCGCCCACGACCGCTATCTTCATATTTGGGACCAAAGAAAGACTGTGGAACCCTTGACAACCATCATCGCACATACTTCCAAGATTTATGGCATTGATTGGAACCGTACCAAACCGACCTGCATAGTCACTTGCTCACTGGATAAGAGCATCAAGTTTTGGGACTACGCCGATGAGGACGACGCGCTCCAGAGAGTCGTTCGCACTGACTTTCCAGTATGGCGGGCACGTCACACTCCTTTTGGCTCCGGATTGTTGGCTATGCCACAGAATGAACCAGGCAATCTATATCTATACGACCGACGCCCGAAGCCCACAGATCCGGTTGACGGTGCCGTTGAACCTGTTTATGTCTTCCCTGGTCATGGCAATCACAAAGTCAAGGAGTTCCTTTGGCGAAGTCGAGGAAGCGTGGACGATGGGATCGATGACCGCGAGTTTCAGCTCGTTTCATGGGGAGAGGACAATGAGCTGCGGCTTCAAAAGGTCGAGGCGCCGATTTTGAAGTCCGCCGGCTATGAACGGGGGACCCCTTTGATGGAGAACCTCATTCTCACTCGGAAGGGCGCGACTTACAAAACATTCCGTACAGTTGACGACGCCGATCAGCGAGATCGCAGGACCCCTACGATGAGCCACCCTCGCCCGGGAACGGGCAGCCGCTTCCGCCCAAGTGCCCTGAGCATGGGTTTATATACCCGTGCTCGTTGGATCGGTCCTTCGTGGAGGGCTGCATCCATGAAGGCCAAGTCAAACTCGAGGAAGACTGCGGACAAGAGTCAGCTTCAAATCGGCTGGATGAGAGGCATCACAATATCAAAGAGAAAATCCGGCTCAGAAATGAGACCAGACTCTCCAGATTCCAGAATGTTTGGCCACGCATTTGACAGTGAGTGGTGGGAGCCCGAAACGATACAGGATGAGTTTCTCCGGATCAGTAGTCGGCTGCCAAACGTGGAATGGGAAAATATCGACATGGACTCTTTGACGCTGAAGGCTTCCCTGAAAGGGCCATGGGGCGTGGATGAGGCGATTATCTTCATCAAGGTCAAAGTTGACATTCCGTCCAGTTATCCCGAGAGCAAAGCGCCGAGGTTTCACATTGAAAAGTCATCGTTCATGCCCGAGGAGACCCACAAGAAGCTTCAACATGAACTTCAGGAACTCTCCATCCGCTTCTTGGAAAGAAAGGAAAACTGTCTCTTTGTTGCCTTCACGTATCTACTGGGCGAGGTTGACCTTGAGACCAGCACAACATACTTCAAGAATGTTCGGGATCTGGACGACGACATGGATGGCTTGGCTGATGAGAGCTCTAGTGAAGACGACGAGAGTGGCATTCCTGCCGGTGGCTCTGCGTCCATGTCACAAGAGCTCAGTAGCAGTTCTGAATTAGATCCTACAGCAACACTAGCCCCAGCCAAACGCCCTATTTTGCCCCCGCCACCGAGACTATGTGGTGCGAGATTTTCCAGTGATGGGGAACTGGTTTGCTTCTTTCCCACCAAGGAAGAGAAGCAAAACGCATTGTTCACTATGGCTGCCCCAGATGTCTCTAGTGACAAGCAGAAAGGGGATCCCGCGTTTGACGGCTTTGGACGGCTTTCACAGGACTCATCGGCGCCCAAACATCTATTCAACGACGAGACATCGGCAACTGATGACCAGTCGGAATATTCTGATTGCACAGAGTCAACGTCATCGACAGACTCGGAGCCAACAACAGTGCACAAGTTCCGTCTCTGGTATCAGCCTGGGAGATACTTCCGCAAGCCCCTCAGCACCAACGATTCGGTGCGGTCCAGCGGAGGTGGTACCGGCACTGGGACTGGAACCGGCACAGGAACCAGTCGGAGAAGACCAGGCAAGCCGAAAAACGTTGTTTCTATTCACGACTTCCGAGCCTACCTACCATCCAAGAGAGAATTCGCCGAGGAGTATGCTATCTTTGGTGACGGTACTGAGGTGTGTAATCACAACGCTGCGGTGGCAGACAAGTATGGCTACTTGGACCTGGCCACCATCTGGAAATATGCCGCTCTTCTACTGCGAAGAGATGTTCCGCTCGAGGTCCAGTACAGCAGAAAACAGTCTGTATTGGTTATCGCCAGAGAATCTGTGTCTCGCTCCAATCGGAAAAAAGAGGCCGGTTTAGCCGGTCGTGTGAAATGGGGTTGCCATCCACTCGCTCGCGACTTGATCGACCGCCTGTTCGACTATTTTGAGAAGATAGCTGATATCCAGATGCTGGCTATGCTTGCCTGCATCTTCGGAGACTCATTTGAGGAAGATGGAGTGGCATACGCCGAATCTCGCCTGACCCAGCCGGAAACACCTCTTGCTATGAAGGCGCCATCATTTTCGCTGGAATATTTCCCTACAGATCCTGGTCTTTGGAGTATGAAATACAGAAGCCGGGGAAGCTCGGCTGTTGGGACTTCCAGAATAGCGAACACACCTGCCGGCCACTCGGGCTCTCAGGCGTCAGAAGACGCAACGGTGCTGGCTGGATTTGGCACTCATTCATACTCCCGCGGAGAAACACCATCCAAGCTCACGCCCGGTCATGCTCGAGAAGCTCGACAGACACAAAGTCTGTCCACCTCTCCCAACACCCGATCCTTTTACAAGCCCAACTCGACAGTTGCCTCAATTGCTGCCAGTTTGCCACGGACGCTTGCCGGCATGGTATCTGCCTCGCCGCCTGATCCTCCTACACGAAAGCGACCTAGTCCTGCGGAGACCATCCTCAGCAACTTCGTACCTAGTGCTATCACTTGGGGTAGCTCAACCGTGTTTGGTGCTAAGGCCGCTGCTCCAGAAACAGCTCCTGGGACAGCCCGCACATCTCTAACCGATGATGGCCGGGTCAAACGTGGTTTCTACTCTATGGTTCCCATAGCTGTATCATGCGTTCCAGAGGATCAAGGGCTCTTTGACGATGATGGCTGGATGTCGACTTCTCTCATCGAACCCCAGCGTAGAGAGCTCTACACTCACTACCGCTATTCATATGCCGAATTGCTCCAGACGTGGGGTCAATCTCTGTCTCGTCTTGAGATCCTCAAGTTTAATGTTCTCAAAGACGAACGCCTCTATAACAATAACAACAGCTGGAACAGCAACGACTCCGACTGCACCGACCTTGATCCTACTCCCCGCGGCTCACGGCACTACCCAACCGGTGCCTCCTCGCCCGTGATGGGCTTCGGTGGCCGCCGCGAGCTATTCCAAAACCTCCTGGCAACAGGACGCGGTTTGGATGTGACTGGCCTCTGCCGCATCCACGAAATCCAACTCGACCCTGTCGAATATCACCGCCCCGCCAACGGGCACGTCGGTGGAGCAGTGGGCATCTGCCCTCGTTGCTTCCCCGAAAGCGCCTACGGCAGTAAGATCCCACAAACTCAGCTCCACTGCGTCTACTGCCTCGAGCCCGTCGCCTCTTTGTATTCTCCTTGCCTATCCTGCGGCTGCGTCTCCCACGCCTCCTGCCGGGCAGACTGGCACGCCATGGGCGAAACCGAATGCCCGGCCGGCGACGAGTGCAACTGCGTAGAGGACGCCTTCAACGGCCAAGTTGAGTCCTGGAGCGCGCTCCAAGCAGCGATATCCCATTTCCCTCCCGTCCCCTCCCCCGTTTCCTCCCCGCCCCAAGCCCACCCCCCCACTCGTGTGATGACAACTTCGGAGAGAACCATCGCCTCCCTCAAGAAAGCCGTCGGGGTAGGTAGCAGCAGCAGCGCGTCACTCCCTGCCCGCTCCCGACGTAAATCCGCACCGACAGAACTGTCAAAATTCCAACTCGAAACCGGGATCCCCCGCCCTTCTCAACCCCTACCGCCGGGTAGACCTAACCTGAGGAGAATGCAAACCAACACCGGGTCATCCTACGCGCAGAATTCAGAAGATAAGACGTCTTACCCCTCCCCGGCGCATTTAGACAGGGAAAGCGGCAACGACTGGGAGCACATTGTCTCTATCCCGTCAGTCACCATCACGAGGGCAAGCAACAATGGGAGTAGCGGCGGGAGCAGTGTTGCGAGCACGGCAACGACGGGGAGTGGGTTTTTGGCGGGGGCGATGAATATGGGATACAGTATGGGATTTGGGGGTTATGGGAGCAAGCCGCCGGTGCAGGGGGATGAGCCGATCAGTGCGGCGAGGTTGAGTCTGGGGAATCGGCTGATGAAGAGTTTGCATGGGTCGGGTTCGAGTGTGCGGGGTGGTGGTGGTGAGGTGAGAGATGGCGGGAGTGTGAGATCACAGCAGCAGCAGCAGCAGCAGCAGGGGGAGGAAGGGGGTAGTGGTATTAGTGCTTTTGCGAGGAGGAAGAGTGGGGGTGTGATTTGGAAGAACTCCTGAGAGGGGATTGTAACAGTTGTATAGCGAGCGAGTTTTAGTATTGCATTTCAGGAGTGGAAAAGGGGTCAAAAAAGGTGTTGTTTGCGGGACTGACCAGAGCAAAGGTTACCTGGTGAATGAAAGACTAGCACTGCCATTGAAGACTCATCATTTCGTGACCATAGCGCTAACCTACAACTTCCCCCTGTCTCCACCCCTATTTATTTCTTAGTCCCCTATTTCTCCTGTTTCAAAACATTTCGAAAAAACACTCACGCCTTCCAGTTCTTCGCAAAGAAGTCCAACACCGTCTTATATCCCCTGATATACTCCTCCTTCACCCTCGCATCGCTCAGATCACTCCTCGCCGCCATCCACCCGTGGATCTGGTCCTTGAACGTCTCGACATGCTTCGCCACCTTGAGCTTCTCCTCAAACTCCTTGACCTTGTCCTCCGGCTCCTCCTTGGACGCAAGCAAAATAAGCGGGATCTTGATCCCCTCCGCCTCCTTGGGGTCAACCATAGCAGGATGGCACTCTGCGCCGACAACAAAAGGATTCTGATCCCCAGACGTCACGAGAGACACAACCTTCCCGCCCCAGCAGAACTATTCTGTAGTCAGCTTCACGCCCGCGGCGGTTTGAACGAGAAAGGAGACTCACACCCAAAATAGCCCACTCCTGCACCCCCGTCTTCTCCTTCAGAGCCTTGACATACTCAGGGAGCTTGCCGGCCACGCCGGGAGGCGGGTTCCTGCCGAAGAAGGCGCCAAGGTTCTTTTGCTTCTCTTCCGTGTTGGGGGGATACCACTCGATGGGGCAGGGCTCGCCTTTGAACCAGTCGGGGATGACGACTTTGTATTCTTCCGAGGAAGAAGTGGCGAGGATGTCGGCGCCTTGGAGGGTTTGCTCAAAGTAGCCGAAGATGTCGTAGATGACGAGGATGCCCTTTTTGGCGGTGGAGGGGCCTGTTACGTCTGGGGGTGTGTTAGTCTTGCGTAAAATGGATAATGGACCCTAATAACATGTCTGAAAAAGGGGCAGCATACAAGTCTTGAAGCCATCAATCTCCTCGTAGCTACCCTTGGCAGAGTAACCCTTGGAGACAACAGGAGGGATGTTGCAGCAGGCCTGGTTGTGGCCGTGGGAGGCTTGCATGGTGGACATCTTGGCGGCTTGCTGTTTTACAGAGAAAAATGTTGTGTGATTCAACGAGCCAGTTCTAGAGGCACACGCAGGAGGAGGTTCGGATTTGAAGATCTGGGGGTTGCCGGACAAACGATAAGCATAAGAGCCAGGAGGACGGGAGAGCCGGGCGGCTGCGAGACGGAGCTGGCTTCCTGAAGGCATACCTTTAAATGAGAAGCTTCTAGGTTCGGGGTATCTTGCCTCGGGGATCCTCGGACAATGATGGCTGCTGGCTAGTGTAGGGGCTTCGAGATCGGTAATGTTGCCTGTCTATCTTAGGGCAGAAGTGCGGGGTAGCTTCCCACTGTTGCCGCCAGATTAATTAAATAAGGCCCACTATTGAGGAATGATATTGTAGCAGTGAGACTTAAGGCACTAGGTTAGGCATTACTAAACCACCTAACTACTTTTTTCTGTACAACACTGAAATTAATATAATTAACTACCTTAATATTAAATCTAATTATTTATAATTAGAGCATTATTCCTTAATTTTAAAGTTATTACTATTATATTAAATCCATAATTATTGTAATTTCACTGTAGCCCCAATACAACTAGTAGTAAGCTATAGATATTATATGAGCTATTTCCGCTGCACTACACACTGTAAGTGCATTGGGCCTTTAGGTTTATATATAGGACATAGCTTTCAATAATAATTATTTCGAAATAAATAGTACTAAAATATTTAGATACAAATATTTTTTAAAAAAAAAAGCTATTTTTGGGTAATATTTAGATATAAACCGTAGCATAGTTTTAGATCTTTTCCTTATTATTTGTAGATGGAGCGCGTAGTGCGCTACTTCGTACTTGGCTCTAAGATGAAGAAAGAGGTTTGATATTTGAGACTAGGCGGGAGAACCTCGGGAAATTGGAAGTATCCCAAATCTTTTTCTGGACCTTCGGTAGAAAGAAGATTCGTGGATGCGACACAGTGAACCACCCCACCGTGATGTCACAGTTCTTTCCCCGCCCAACAGTTGCCAAAGGTCACTGGCCAATCAAGTGCAGCGGGTGAGCTCCAAGCAGTGCCCCACTGTCGTGGAAACTCTATTCCCGACGATGTTTGGTGCTGAAAGGTTGCTGGGCTTTTTATTGGTGGGGGGTTCCATTCTCCTTACTTACTCACATGCACCCGGCGAAGACACGACGAGATCAACTCATACGATGTGTAACATTGAGAAAGACTGCCACTATGAAAAGAGCCAAATATGATGGCAAAGCTAACGCAGACTGCCCCCCTCCTGTTCTCGGACTTTTTGCAGTACTTCAATATCTTGTCATCATCAATCCTCATCATCAATCCTCCTCATCATCATCATCATCTGTGTGAATACTCGAAGCTCTTGTAAGCAACCTCCACACGTGCTCTGCAGCCACGACCTCTGCTAACTCCTGGCCTGAAACAGATATCCCAACCCTCACACAACAGTTGTTTGCCGACTGTGAACCGTAGGAAAGCTGATACCGTGAAACCATTCACTGTTCGCCAATCTTATGGCCGGACCGCTTCATGTCCGCCACCGCCTTCTTCACCACGGCAACCTCAGCCCCGAATCGAAGAAACTTCTCGATATCAATCAGGTCGATCCATTTTGGCACCAGGTTCTCTCCCTCATCCTGCGTGTCCTTATCGGGCGTCGAGGTGGAGTCACATGTCGCTGCCCAGTAGTACACCGTCTTGAAGGATGGTGACTTGGACTGAGGATCGGGGTAGGAGCATGTCCCGATGAACTCCCTGCTAACGTGGTCCCAAAGAATCTCTGGCTTCTTGTAGCCCTTGCCCTTGTTGGGGAGGGCCCTTTTCGGCAGTTGGGCTCTCGTGGGAACCTTGAGTGCCAAAGGCGTAGCCGTAAACCCGGTCTCCTCGTGCGTCTCCCTGAGGGCTGTGTCGAACCAGTGCTCTTCAACGTTCCTTCTGCCTTTCGGGAGTTGATGGATCTGAAGGCGGTTGTTCCAGATGATGAGGACCTTCGCTCTCCCAGGGTCGATTGTTACGGTGCCGCAGGATATTCCAACCTCGTGCGCCGGACTAAACGTCATGCTCAT
Organism: Podospora anserina S mat+; assembly: GCF_000226545.1. NCBI lineage: Eukaryota > Fungi > Ascomycota > Sordariomycetes > Sordariales > Podosporaceae > Podospora > Podospora anserina. Next base: position 2,099,413 of record NW_001914853.1, read on the forward strand.
GTCAATCTGGTCCATATCCAACTGCTCATCACCCTGGCGAGCCATTATGATGGTGCTGGTGTGTGGGTAAGGTCGAGCTGGTTGCTGAAGGGGTGGTTCAAACCAAGAAGAGGTCTCGAAAGCCCAAGATGATTTGGAAAGGTTATCTTGAAGGTGCCAATTCTATCTGAGAGGTGGCTTTCTCGTGTCGATGGGCGGATTTCCCACGCCGGGCTGCTGAGACTTATATCTGGTCATTTTGCTGCTCTGAGGGCGGCAGTCGGCATGAATCCGCAAGGGATGGGACGGATTCCCAAGCACACCAACCTGCGAATCTGCCTGTGGCCCAAAAAGGACGGGAGTGACATCCGACCGGTGAGCACCAAAGACATGAGAGGTACTTCAAAGACTTACAGACTGCAGCGGCAATGAAACCCCGCATGACGACGGTATTGGTGAGCAAGGGATGGAAGTTCACATTGGGCATATACATGTACTCTCACACCAGCCCTGACCGCCGCCGACTGCGACCCAGAGACACACCCCGGCAGAAGCACAACCTCCCGGATGCAACGTGGTGGTGGCCGACTGGGCAGTATCGAACTCGATATGGAATTTCAGGGACTTGAGCCATTGGATCCGGAATACCATGACAGCGTCTTCCGGTGCAGAAGCGTCGCTGCACCAGGGGTTCCAGGCCCGCCCTCATGCCTCGAAAGCTATAGTGGGCGCCATCGCGGAACCAACCATGTCGCTCCGTCACGATGCCCTCGTCGGAACAATCATCCCACTCACGCGTCGCCATGATATATACCAACAAGTTTCAATGATCAGCGTCAAACACCCCGGCACACCGGTGAGGATCCTGATCATGCGGCTGCTACCTTACTGGCGGTACCAGACTTTGACCAAGCTCGGGCTTTTTACGACAAGTCAGATCACCCACGAAGGGACATCCATCACAAGCCTTGCGATGCCATCTCTGGCAAACCTGCCGGACTGTCCCTCTGCATGTCTCTCATGCCCACCCTCCAACAGACGCCCTTGCTTCGGTCCACGACTGTCATAACAAACTTATCATCGGGTCGGGATACCTTTTCTGAACGCCTGGCAATGATTTGAGAGAGTCCCACCCCTCCCCCGCAATGTCCTCTGCGGGGCATGCCCGTCAGAACCTTCTTGACACCCAACCTCGAGAGGCCCCGGTGGCCCTTCCTTCGGACCTCCATCACCCCTCCGCGACTGTTGCCGTTTTCTGCGGCCTATTCGACACCACCACATGTGTCTTTGTCTCGACATGAGAGGCTCTTCTATGGTGTGGTAGACTATGGTCGCACAATCCAGGGATTTTGGAATCGGCTAACCATGCGATGTTCACTTTGTGCCACTTCGCGTCCGATGCCTTGTAACCGCTTCACTGGGCGGCATTTGTACCCATCCGCATCGAGATGTTGTGCCACATGGAGGATGTCACGCAGGCTTAATGCTGCAACTGACTGGAGTTTCGGTACTTACTGACGTGTGACATAGTTTCTAGAAAGCTGCAGCGATCTCTTGAGTTCACACACCAATGGCATGGCTGTGTATTTCAAATCAGACCATACACGACTTCCAATTATCTGGTTTATTCAAGTGATCCGGCAACGATTTTCACTATCTTGCCTAAAGCGACAGGAGTGTGGTACGATATCATCGTCGTAGGGTAACCGTTGGCGGAGCCCGCATATGTCACTGCCACTCAGAAGAGATGCCCGAAAGACAAGACCAAAGCCTCCGCCCCTGGCGATGGACTTGATGGCCATGTTTTGGGTTGAGTAGGACAACCATTACGAGCCATGGTTCGAGACAAGGTACCCTTCCTCAGCACTTGTCCACTTCCTCCCCACTTGTCCTCGCCAGGGCAATCCAGACACCGATTCTTAGATGCTGCGCTATCAGGCTAATGCCAAGACTGCTCACAAACTAGATAGACATATATCGCGCTGCATAACTTCCGAAGATGTGCAAGCCAAACGATTCAACTCTGAAACTGTAACTGCTCTTGGAACTTTTGACCAAGTGTCAGACTTTTCTTGAAGCCATGATCGATCTGAAAACATTACCGGCGCCCTCTTGTCTCGAAAATAGTGCCGGACACCACCACTTTTCACGCTACCCCTCTTTCTGCCGTTTTCTCATTCTTGCGCTACCCCAGCGGCCAGTCAGAAATAGCTGTGCTCAAGCCAAACAGTGGTCCTGGTGGTAGGACAGCCTGAATATGGGCTGCACTCCTCTTCATGTCGTCGAGGCTCGAGCACGCCTTGGTTGTCTATCAGAGCATCGTCAAATATTTCTGCCGTTGCAGGATGTGTAGGACAGCTTCTCGATAATCAACCATGTAGGTGTGCCCCTGTCTACCTCCACCATCACGGGCATTTACCTGCCGAGCCTCTCTGTCTCTCTCTCTGGGTTCGCCCCGAGCCGCTGTTGACTACAGCAAGTGCCAGCTTTCTTCACACACTCCACTTCCCCTCACTCACGGCCGAAGCGATCACGATCGATGGCAAGGATCGGAAAGCTGGGGCGGAAGCAGTACCACCCTGCCCCCCACGTGGGGCAACTGTTAAGTCCTCACGAAGCAACATGGGAAAAGATCAAACGAGAAGACAAGTTCTCGAGGGAGAAATCCCAGAGTTCCATTATGGACTATCATCATGGCCGTGTATGTACGTACGTACCGTACAGCGGCTGAACCATGCAGTCATCCAGTCACTTCCTTGCCGCGCCCCTGCGCCTGGCAGCACCAAAACCTGCAAGTTTTCTTCACCGAGGTTGCCTTCGTCCGCTTCTCGCCTCTAGATGGACCGCAACTCTGCCAGACCGGTTTCGGGAGGCGCCGCTATTGATTCCGAGCACACACATACACACACACACACACACACACACACACACACACACATGAACACAAAAGCCATCGTCACACGGCGGCCAAACCGACAGCAACAAACGGGAACGAAGAAAAACAAACTGCACGAATACTATCAAAGAAAAGGTTACCCGCGAATCAACATCCAAGGATGCTTCTGCATTCAAGTGACGCCGCTGACACCATATTCTCATCTTACCTTTTGGGAGGGGAAGAAATCCGGTAAGGTACAGATCGGCCTATTACAACTACCACCACATGAACTTCCGGGTCCCTTCCCTGCTCCTGCGGCTCTTTCCCATCAGCCGACTTCTCGACGATATGGTGCTGCAAGTCCATCACAGTTTGAAGAGTGGGGGTTCAGTCCAAGTCCGCGGCCAAAGGAGCGTGCCAGTGGTATAATGTTTTCTTCAATCATCTGTCTGATCCGTCTCTCGCTGTTTTACACCGCACTCATTGAGCAAGACCCGGCCCGTGTCTGCATGACCTCAAGGTGGCATCCTTATCCGGGGAAAGGGAAGGAAGAGACACGAACGGGGAGACAGGCTCATTCATCCTGGCGAGAAGCCACAACAACGCGGAAAAGATGCCCATGGGACATGATATAGATGGTTTGTCCAATCAGGTGGGGTATTGTAATGTTCTATCTTTCCGCGGACATACACGGCGTGATCCGGTTAAAGGATAGGTTAGGAATGTCGTGCTGGGCGTCAACTCGGGCACCCTCTGTTCTCACGGGAGACGGGACGGCTCGCCCTTGCCAAACTTCCTTTCACTGTCCAAGGCAGCTATCGGGCAGCGCTCTAGTTGGCCAGATGGGCATACTCCTTGTTGAAGGCGCGCCCGATCACCATCCGCCTGACCTCGGATGTTCCCGCTCCAATCTCATACAGCTTCGCATCCCGCAAGATTCTCGAAGCGGGCATCTCCTCCGTGTAGCCCATTCCGCCCAGGATTTGGATCGCGTCCAGCGCGCACTCGGTCGCCCTTTCCGCGGCATAGAGGATGGCACCCGCGCAGTCCTGGGTGCGGATATCGGCCTGCTCGTCAACCGCCTTGGCCGTGGCATAGGTGTACGCCCTCGAGGCCTGGAGCTTGGTGTACATGTCGGCCAGCTTCCCTTGCATAAACTGGAACTGGGCGATAGGCGTGCCGAACTGCTTGCGGCCGTGGGCATAGGGCAGCGCAACGTCCAAAGCGGCCTGCATCAAGCCCAGTGGTCCAGCAGAAAGAACCAATCTCTCGAGGTCCAGTCCCTCCATCAGAACCCTAACCCCGCCGTTGACTTTGCCCAGGACGTTCTCCTTGGGGACGAAGACATTCTCAAACACGAGCTCTCCCGTGTTGGAACCCCTCATGCCCATCTTGTCCAGCTTCCTCAGGCACTCGAAGCCCTCTGCCTTGTCCGTTTCGACGATGAATGCCGTGATGCCCTTTGATCCCCCATCAGGCACAGTCTTGGCGTAGACAATAACTATGTCTGCGTCTGGGCCATTGGTGATCCACATTTTGCTTCCGTTGAGGACGTAACCCCCGTCCACCTCCTTGGCTCTCGTCCGCATAGAAACAACATCACTGCCCGACCCGCTCTCACTCATGGCCAGGGCGCCAACCTTTGTCCCCGCGATCAAATCAGGCAAGAACTTTTCTTTTTGTTCCTTTGAGCCATTAAGCTGAAGCTGGTTGACGCACAGCTGGGAGTGGGCGGCGTAGGAGAGGGCGATGGACCCCGAAGCGCGGGAGAGCTCCTCCATGACGATGCAGTGGGCTTGGTAACCCAGGCCTAGGCCGCCGACGGCAGGGTCGGCGGTTATACCTAGCAGACCGGCCTCTCCCAGCTTGAGCCACATGTCGGGGGGGAACTGGTTGGACCTGTCGGTTTCGGACGCGAGGGTTTCGGGGAGGGAGCGGCGGACGAATTCTTGCACTGTGGTGCGGAGTTCGGAGAGGTCGGCGGGGGTTGGGGGGGTGAAGCCCTCGGGGTGTTTGGAGGAGGCATAGTGGCGGGTGGTTTGGAGGAGGTATGAGGATGTTGGTAAGGGGGTTGAGAGCGGTCTTGGGGAGGTTGTTAAGGAGGGGCAACCGAGGTTGGCTTTGGACAGACGGCCAAACTGGCGGCGGGGAACTGAGAGGATGGTTCGGGGGGTTGCTGTGCGCAACAGCGCGCGGGATGTGGAAGGGGTTGCCATTGTGGTGATGCTTTCAGTAGATTCAGAGCCAACGACGACGAGTATGTGCGACAGCCAGCAAGATGAGGAAGAAAAAAGTTAAGGAAGACTGGTAGTTCCCGGGTGACTTCTCCCTGGCTTACACGGCCATCTAAATGCCAAGGCCGCGCAACACCCCGGCAGGCATGCGGGCAGCCGCTGATAGCAAATGCTGGAGTGCGATTGAGCTCGGCTTTCCACGGCCTAAGCCGGCCCGGTCTGTTGTGGTAAGCCCACCTTCCAGGAACGACTTGGTTTCGAGGGGGGTTCACAAGTCGAAGGACGTCAGTGATGCTGATCGTGGGCTCCGTGTCTGCCCAGGGCCGCGGTAAACCGCTGAGCCGCGTTTTTGTTTCGCTTTGCTCTCGATCCCTTACACCAATTCTCACGATCTTCTTGCACCTGTTCTGCTTCCGTGGTTGTTCCTTTTTGCGCAACAGCACTATCCCACCATCTCCAACGTCATCGCAACTCCGTCCCGTCGCAAGCATGCTCCCCCAAATATCGCGACAATTGAGTCGCCAATGCCGGCGCCCTCGCCTTCTCCGTCCAACACCCCATCCCTCATCACCAAGAACACCACGGTGCAGCAGCAGGACAGTAGCAACCTTCACCACCCCCCACCAATCCTCCTCCATCTCCGTCATCCCCACCGCCGTCGACCCCTCCTCCCCCGAATACCTCGAAAACACCAAGCTCATGTCTGCCGCCATGTCCCGCCTCGAATCCCTCACCCGCAAAGCTCACCAGGGCGGTCCCGCAAAGGCAAAGGAAAAGCACCTCGCCAGAAAGAAGATGCTCCCCCGCGACAGGATCACGGCTTTGATCGACCCGGGGAGCACCTTTCTGGAACTTTCTCCCCTGGCCGGTCACGAGCTCTACCCCGAGGCTGAGGTGCCGTGCGGCGGTATCATCACCGGAGTGGGTGTTGTCGAGGGAGTGGAGTGCGTAATCGTTGCCAACGACAGCACCGTCAAGGGAGGGACATACTACCCTATCACGGTCAAAAAGCATCTTCGTGCGCAAGAGGTGGCAAAGGAGAACAACCTCCCGTGCATATACCTTGTTGATTCTGGAGGAGCGAACCTGCCGCACCAGTCGGATGTGTTCCCGGACAGGGAGCATTTCGGACGGATCTTCTACAACCAGGCGAGGATGTCCGCTGCGGGGGTTCCACAGATTGCGGTGGTGATGGGGCCTTGCACTGCGGGAGGGGCGTATGTACCGGCCATGAGTGACGAGAGTATCATTGTGCAGGAGCAGGGTCACATCTTTCTTGCGGGGCCGCCGTTGGTCAAGGCGGCAACGGGGGAGGTGGTGAGCCCGGAGGAGCTGGGGGGGGGAAAGATGCATAGTAGCGTGAGTGGTGTGACGGATTACTTGGCGGTGGATGATGCCCATGCTGTTGTGCTGGCGAGGAGGTGCGTGAGTAACCTCAACTGGCCCAAGAAGACCGCATTGGTGAAGACGTATGAGGAGCCGGTGTATGATCCGGAGGAGCTGCTGGGGATTGCGAGCACCAACCTCAGAAAGCCACTGCCGATCCATGAGGTTATTGCACGGATTGTGGACGGCAGCAAGTTTGGTGAGTTCAAGAGGGACTTTGGGACCACGCTGGTGACGGGCTTCGCCGAGATTTACGGGCACAAGGTTGGCATTGTGGCCAATAACGGGATTCTGTTCAGCAGTTCGTCGCTGAAGGGGGCGCATTTCATTGAGTTGTGCTCTCAGAGGGGGATCCCGCTGGTGTTTTTGCAGAACATCAGTGGGTTCATGGTTGGTAAGGATGCGGAGAGGGAAGGGATTGCGAAGAACGGCGCGAAGCTGGTCACGGCGGTGGCGTGCGCGGATGTGCCCAAGTTTACGGTGGTGGTGGGAGGTAGTTATGGTGCGGGCAACTATGGCATGTGCGGGCGGGCGTACTCGCCGAGGTTCTTGTGGATGTGGCCGAATGCGAGGGTGGGCGTGATGGGTGGTGAGCAGCTCGCCAAGGTGATGGAGACGGTTGGGAAGGGGGTGGATGAGGGGTTGAAGGACAGGATCGAGAAGGAGAGTGATAGTGTTTTCTCGAGTGCGAGGTTGTGGGTGAGTATTTTGTTCACGATCATCGAGGTCCTGAGTCACGGATTGCTAACATTGGGGTCCAGGATGACGGTGTCATTCCACCACAGCATACCAGGAGATACCTGGGCCTGGGACTGAACGCCGCGATGGGAGGCAGGAACGATGTCAAGGCTGGTGCTACGAAGTTTGGTGTTTTCAGAATGTAAATGCTCGCCAGGTAATGTCATGGAGATGCTTGAGGAGCGGGCGTAGGGGAGCAAGCATGTGTTTTGATGATATAAAATGAAGAAGTTCTCACGAACCGAGATAGGCCAATTCATTATTATCTACTTTGCCCATCTGTTTCAAAGTCGGTTGCATCGTCAACACTCTTGCTTGCCATCCTTGGACTCCTATCAATCTGCCATGGTCGCCAAACCCTCATAAATGGTATGTCTGTGGTTCGTCTCGTACTGCTTGTGGATACGGCGTCATCATGGTGTTTTGACAGTTTGCTTATCAGCCCTTCCCCTCACCCCTCACCCCTCACCCCCCATCCGATCAACCCCTATTTCAGGGGCAAATGTCTAGCCGAAGATGCTGTCATCCGCGTTATTGAACAGCTTTGCAATCGACCCATCTGGGCACTTGTCGATCTGCCACGCAACAGTTCTGTTCTTCGTGTTTCAAACCCGAACGCCGTCACCGAAAAGCGAGAATTCCTCCAAGCGCACCATTCTCACAGGAAAATGTGGGCTTGAAAAGATCCAGATGCTTTATCGACAGCACCGATCTCTGATCTAGCCCTCAAGTGCGGGACTGGCGGTAGGAAAGCTACCCCTACTTCCCCACATGGAGGCGCTTCCAGACTTGTCGATTCCCTGTCAGATACCACCTCAGAATGGTGGGGGGGGGAGACTGCGGGCAGGAGTGGTATAAACCAAGCTACCCCGCTTGGGGATATCTGAACTGGACAGGAAACACGACAAAGGATATCGGGAAAGATAAATACCATTGAAGCATCGAGAAACCAAAAGTTCTTGACATCGCCATACTTCGAGAAAGCATCAACAGATTCAGACCAAAACCCACCCATGTCTCTTCAGTCCGGAGTGCGGAGGACACTCCGCCAAGCCCTCGTCTCCACACGCCAGCATTTACACCACCAGACAACACCAAAACAGACATCACCAACATCATCCTCCCCAGTCCGATTCTTCAGCTCCTCCCCCAGAACACCACTACAAGACGAAGAAGGAACCTCCGGAAAAGAAGGCCAATACGCCCGAACAGACCACACCATCCAAGTTTCCTACCCCGGCCCAGCCTCCACCCAACTCCCCCCAACGGACAATCTCGTCAAAGGGATCGGCCATGGAGGTGTCCCTACACTGCCTACCTTTTCCCTCCAGGGCAAAGTAGGTGTCGTGACCGGTGGTGCGAGAGGCCTTGGGTTAGTGATGGGTCGTATGTTCTTTTTTTTTTCTTTTTTCAGATCCCCGCTTCCCCACCCACATTGTCTGATACTGACACGGAAAACAGAAGGAATGGTCGTAAGCGGCGCCTCGCTCGCCATCGTCGACCTCAACAAGGAAGAAGCCACCAAGCAAGCCTCCCTCATCCTCGAGACTTTCAAGCGGGACAACCCCTCTTCAGACCAAATCCCCACCATCACAGCCCACTACGCCGACGTCTCGGACCCCTCCTCGGTCCAGGCCTGCATTCAAGAGATCATTTCTGCTCACGGCAAGATCGATGGCCTTGTCACCTCGGCCGGATTCACCGAGAACTTTGAGGCGGTTTCCTACCCTTTTGATAGGGTCCGGAAGCTGTGGGGGGTGAATGTGGACGGGACTTGGCTGTTCGCTACCGAGGTGGCGAAACATTTGATCGAGAGGGGGGCAAAAGGGAGCATGGTTTTTATTGGGAGCATGTCTGGAGCGATTGTCAATGTGCCGCAGCCGCAGGCGCCGTATAATGCGGCAAAGGCGGCCGTGAGGCATATGGCGAGCAGTCTGGCGGTGGAGTGGGCCAAGTATGGGGTGAGGGTGAATGTGATTAGTCCGGGGTATATGCTGACTGCTTTGTGAGTTTCTATTTCTTTCCTTTTTTTCTCCTTTTTTTTTCTTCTTTTCTTTTTCTTCTTTTTTTGTTCTTCCTTTTTTGCTTCATTTTTTTCTTCTTTTCCCTCTCTTGATATCTCGGTGGATGATGGGGATGGAAAGTCTGGATTGCTAACAGGGGTGAACAATACAGGACTCAAAAGATTCTCGATGACAACCCGGATTTGAAGGAAAAGTGGACGAGCTTGATTCCGCAGGGAAAGATGGGCAAGCCCGAGGACTTGATGGGCCCGGTGACGTTTCTGCTGTCGGATGCGAGCAGCTATGTTACGGGGGCGGATTTGAGGGTTGATGGGGGGTATACCTGCACTTGAAAGGTTCATCATCCATGGAGTGGTTGGATTTGTGTCGGAGAAATGGGGATGTAATATCATGTCATGACATGAGATAGAATAGGGGGCGTTTTTAAAAGAGCGAGCATAGAAGTATGCAGCCAAATTGGATTTAATCAAGTTCACTCATTTGTTTACTACTTTCTTCATGAAAGACATATTCGTGAGAGATGGGCTATTGAATTCAATCCGTCCGACTCCCCAGGATGGACCTCAAGCTACATAGGTGACGAGCAAGTCAATTAGAAAGTGAGGTGGGCATCTCCATAACCCCCAACACCTCACCGCATCTTTTACCTTTTCTTCTTCTTTTTTTTTCTTTTCTTTTTTTCTCGAGAGAAAATACTGCTTTGAGACATGAAAAGTCCTTTGATAATGCAGTCTTGACGGACGAATGGAATCCAAAATCTCTTAGAGCCGAAAGCAAGACGCCCACCACACGCTCCTCACCCAAAACCGGGCCGGTTCTGACAGGTCATATGCATCGGTTCGGTTCGGCATGGTGGGCGGCAGTCTGGATGGTTGTTGATCAAGTCTTGACTGCAGCATCCAATGTACACAAACGTACATCCCTTGACATGCACTTTCAGACGAGCTGATATGCGATGTGAACAACTCTTTTGGGTGTATCAAGGGCGACCGCACTTGTTTGGGCGAGAAAGAGAAGACCGGCGAGCTGGTGACGGGAGAATATAATGGGTCAAAGCGTTTCGAAAGCCTGTTGCAGGGGTAGTGTTAGGGTGGTGCCCAACTGTAGGGAGATCAACTGACACGTAATTAGTTTTGGCAAAACAGGTACGTACCAAAACCAATGTGGTATTCCCTTTACCCCAAAAACCAGAGAAGAAACAAAACGTTGATCATCTGATCTCCTGTGTGTCACCTTGTGGCATTCTGGGTTCCATGGCACACAAAAGGCACAACAAACACATCGAGACGCTCACTAACACCCACACCCCCTCACAGGGCAAAGGGCAGTCCCTGATCATGTCGTCAACCGCTCCTCTCAGCCTCGGCCAAAGAATATGAACACCCCTTCGCCTCCTTCCTCTCCGAGAGAGGGAATGAAAAAAAAAAGAAATTACTCTCGAGCTCGCCATGCCGCAATGAACCAATGGATCAAGGTCATGTCCTGTCACAAGACTGGTTCCCCGCAAAAGCTGGGCAGATCAGAAGATCCCGGACCAGGGGTTTGACGAGAAGACTGTTCACAGGAATAAAAGAGGGGAAAGAGAGAAAAAGACACTTCGTCGTCAGATGTTGGCCGGCCGGCCGCATTAGCTGGCTAGACCCGTCACCGTCCAAGCGGTTCTTTACGTACTGCAAACCAAGCTCATTGCAGGAGAGGAGCAAGGGGTGGTTTTTCCTTCTGTCTTTGCATCGCGCTGGTGCGGGTAGGGCTGTGTTTTTTTCAAACATTGGGAATTGGGCGGCGGCAAAAAAATAGCCCTCCCCAGCATAGTACAAAAGCGGTGAAGTGTGTTTTCCTTCTCAGAGGAGGCTGGAAGGGCCGCCACTGGGTCGCGGAACAGATGATGCGGTCTGGGGAAAGCTGGGAACCTTTTGAAACCCCCCTGTCGTGATATAATCCGGGGTTCAAGTGGGCAGAAAAAACGCGCGCCGTGCTTGTCATAGGGGAGGCCTGGAATTAGCCAAGTCTGTACCACTGTGTGACAGTGGGAGGAGTCAATGGACCAGCGGGAACAGAATTCTCGGATGGCTGTCGCGTTTCCCTTGCTTGGTTACCGTTGGTGAGCAAGCCCGGCCTCAGACGTCACTTTGTTTCTCAGTTCCTCCGAACCACGGCGGAAAAGAAACGTGATGGCGATCTCGTCACTGAAAAGGGAGAAGGCCGTGACGAGGTTGGTCTCCCCGCTACGCCATCCAAACACGGGCGAGGGGGTTGAGCGTGGGGGGCGATATGGGCGGCGTATGGCGCTGATGTTGTGGAAAGGTCGTTGGCATTCCGAGGTCTTGGTCCACCGCAGCCATCAGCGGAGCGGCTCACACTCTCCTTATGCGTAACCATCGGAGGCTCCAGCTGAGCTCGTAACGGGGGCCATGAGGCGGGCAACCACCGTACGCAGATCCGCCCGAGAGCTGAGTCGCACGGGCAGACGAGGTCAACCACGGACCACAGGCGGCAGGCCGAGTGAAAGAGGGCCTCCGAGGAGACGATAGACCCTGTGCGAGAACGGGCTGGCTGTTCAAGTAACACTCAAAATCCCACGTGTGCCGTCGCCAGGTGTGCTTGTTTCCACACGAGTGCGTAATCTTCGCCCACCGGTGACCGAAACTGGAGCGGTTCCCGTGGTGGGTTTTGGGGCGGTGATAGGTGGTGATAGGTGGTGATAGGTGGTGATAGGTGAAGATATGTGGTGTGGTGGTTATCTCTTCCCCCGGACAGTATCCGAAAAGCAAACCCCACGGCCAGCGCAAGGTTCAAGGTTGATGCCCGACGACAAGTGCAAGGGTGTTCTAGCCGGGCTGGACTTCCTCTTGCTTTTGCTGCCCGCAGGGGAGGCGGTGAAACGGCAGCGTGAGAGTGAGAGCGAGCGCGTGAGGTTCCTTCTTCTCCTCTTCTCTGTCTCGGCTCTGGGGGTTCTCATGGTTTTCATGGTTCTCATGCAGCACCTGCTTGATTTGGAACTGGCAAGGCTTCCGTGGTGTCGGTGATATCAGAGAGAGGGTGTCGTCGGTGCCAAGGGAAATACTTTTGTCCTCTGGTGCCTGACACCAGTGTCAGCTGGAAAATGTCAAATGGCATTTTGCTGGTCAGGTCACGATGGGCCCCAAACCCATCTCTCCGCTTGCCCCAATCCCGGCTCGTCCCCGGCTTTCTGCTGATCTGCTCACCGGATCGGATCTGCAGAGCCAGTCCAGACCAATCTGCCAAGGTGGTGCCTAGCCTTCGGTGCGAGCCGGGAGCTTTCCAGGGCCTGTGCTTGGTTTTTGGGGGCGTGTCCAGTGCCTGACATGCGCTACCCGGCCCCCTTCTGCTGCAGCTCTAGCCCCTGTTCAGTTGGCACCTTCCAGTGCCTCCATGGGGATTTCTTCTCCTCCTTTCCTTCCGGATGCCCCCAAACTCACCCAACTTCTTTTTCCATTTCTTTTTTGATAATAAAAATTCGAGCACCTTCTCGCTGGGTGTCCCGTGCTTGGTTGGCTCAGGTTTGGTTCCAGATGCAGACGCCAGTGATGGAATTGGTTTGCGTCTCACTGGCATTGCCACTGCAATAAGCTTTTCCGTGTTTCTGCTCGTTGGCTGTTCGCCGGGCAGCCCTCGTGCTCAACCTTCGTCGTCCCATCCCAACGCTCATGGAGCACCTGGACCTACTCTGCTCTCCTCACTCGACTGGACATCAGACGGCTCTTTTCTTGCTGCCTCGCGGTGCCCTCCGGCCCCGAAGAGAGAGCGCACGAGCTGAGAGCAACAACGAGAGGGGCAAGGATCTACTCTCAACAACGGACCGTACTCTCGTTTGTGAACGGTACGTGAGAATTGTGCGGAAAGAGAAGAAGCAAATCAGCGCGTCGGGAGGGAGGGAGGGGGCTTCTTGCTTCTGGTTCATGACCCTGGATTTCCAACTCCCAGCCGTTTCCCCGAGACACAAACGACGCTCGCACTTCCGACCGGCCAGCCACCGACCCCTTCAGGCCTGGTCGCTCAAAGGCGCCAGTGAGGTGTGTCGTGTCGAACCAGGGAGGCCTTTGCCAAGCTGCTTGAAGCTGTAGGTAATACGTCCGGGGTTAGCCCTCCCTCCACAGGATGCGCGCCAGAGACTTATATCCCAACTTCTGTCACATCATCACCGCCCCCTGTCACTTGTCCATCATGGCCCAGATGCCTGAGCTCATGTCGCCCGTCCTTGTCTCAACTGACGCTTATCTTTTGTCTAGGTCCTCGCCCTGATCTATCTTGCTCCGGCCATCCCGCCGGCGTTTGCTCTCAGGTTTTGGCTAGCCTCATGCTGTTTGTCAACCAGCTTGCCTTCTCAGATCTGCTGGAGATGTCTGTCTGATCCGGCTTCACCTACCGTCAACTAATCCCTTCGCCTTTCGCAACAATGGAGGCCATGGCCATGGCTATGTTGCTGCCCAAGGGCATTGTCGAAAACACGCGCGAGATATACAAGGAGGTGGCGAGCTATCCCATCGTCCCTCCAGAGAAGCTATGGCAATATTGGAATGGTATTTGAGCCGACGACGCCCTTGGAAACCGGTGCCAAGACTCTTGACTAACACGCACATCTCTAGTCTACACAACAACCTCACGAAAGCTTTTTGACCCAACCGCGTACAGATTGGAACACTTTTGGTGGCATGTTTGGGGAAGTGACAGACGATATCTCAGCGGGCCAACGCTTGCCAAACTGTTCGAAGAGGTCTCCCATGGCCCGACATTCGTCCCTTTACGATCTGTTAGAAACAGATACGAAGGGCCATCGGTAGGCCGCCTTTGCATTGCTGCGGTCGTTGACAGAGAAACTGATAAACTGGACAGGGCCACAGCGATGCACGTAATCATGGCAGAGGAGACGCAAAAGCAGTCTCACGGCAGGGGCAGCCCAATCAAAACTCGGACCAGCAGAGATCAGCCCCTGTTGGCGGAATGAAGCTACCGACGCCGTCGTCTTCGAGGCCACCCCCAGCCCACCCGATCTTGAAGAAGAAGAATAGAGGGCCTTCTGGATCAAAACCAAGGCCAACGGCTCGATTCGTGGACCCGTCTGCTTTTCAAGAGCTTATCATTCCCCCTTTGACCGAGCCAGTTGCGCCACAGCAGCTCCCGTCCTCGCCTCCGGGCGAGCCGGTCGCCAAGAAGAACAGGGCGGTGGCAGTTGTTGATGAAGCGCAAACTCCTACTGCAGTCGACATGCCGCCGCCGCCGAAGCCTTCACCTCGCGTCACAGAGATGCCTCCCCCGCCAAAACCATCACCAAAGCGAAAGAATGTCCCTTCGGCCGTGACGGTTGCCGGTGGAACCGACGTCCGTCCACCGCCAATCTCACCAGCCAAGCCCGAGAGAGCTGCGCCGCCGACAGGGAGACGGATTGTTGCCAGCACAGCAGCATCGAAGAGGCGTCCAGTCATGTCGAGGAGACAGAGCTCCCAAAGCTCAGGGGGCACAGGAACGCGCGTCGTCAGCCCGGCCACCGCGGCGCTGGTGAAGCAGGTGGTGGCGCAAAAGTCCAAAGGACAAGAAGGAGTCGGCCACCAAGATTCGGCCATAATATCTTCATCAACGGAAAGCCAAGGGGTTGTTCCCCCCATCAGTGCAAAGTCAGCTGGGAAACGGCCAGCCAAAGCCCCAATAGATCAACCAGTCACCACTGCGCAGAACGTACACCCACCCCCTAATCAGGCAGATGGCCGGCATAATCGTCCTCTTCTAGC